>NC_080419.1:122589241-122892508 GCF_029873635.1 Malania oleifera | reverse complement strand
TGCAGCAGATGACTGCGGTCTCTCCATAAACTGCCTATTCCATATATAATTTCAACATCTTCCCAATTAGTTAAACAAGATAATATATGATACAAATTATTGTTTTGAAGAAAGGTTATGCATTAAAAAGAAAGACCAGGCAAGGAGCTTGGGCTTCAAAGGAAATACAGCTGATCAAGGAGCAAGAAGCCAACTAAAAAGGAGTTTGCCTCATCTAATCAGTATAACAGAAAGAAGGTGCACACAAATCAACCGCCCAAGTCAGAAATAATTGACTCAAATTCCTCCCATTTGAGTGCTTTTGTATTTGAATTTAGTCGAATCCAACTTTGAGAATTTGATAGAAATTTTTTTGAAATCAAGGGGGCATTAGAGTGGCTATGCCGAAAGATTCTCTCGTTTCTCATTTTCTAAATCTCAGAGGTATTCAGGACACAGGTTCCCAGAGTACAAAAGTTATTGAGTGCTGGAACTGTGGAAAGACTGGTCATTACAAGAACCAGTGCAGGAGTCAGAAGAAAGAATTCGATACGAGGGCAAATACAGAAGCAAATATTGCTTTTGAGAATAATGAGATGTTGATCTGCTCTTTGGAGAGTAAGTAGAAGTTTTGAGTCTTAAACTCTGGAGCCTCATTTCATGCCACTTGCTGCAGAGATTGCCTAGAGGAGTACACACCAGGTAATTTCGGTAAGGTGTACCTTGGCAACGATCAACCTTGCGGCGCAATCGGCAAGGGAGTTGTGAAGATCAATATAAACAGGTCAGTATGAAAGCTGAAGGATGTCAGACATACTCTAGACCTGAGAAATAATTTGATCTCAGTTGGTCAGTTGGCAGATGAGGGATACACGACGAAATTCATTGGCGATGAATGGAAAGTTTCAAAGGGTGTACTAACGATTGCGCGAGGTAAGAAAAGCAGAACACTTTTTCTAACCTCCAATGTCTCCATGTCTATTTCAGTTGCTACAAGAAATGACGATAACAACATCTGGCACCAACGACTTGGTCACATGAGCGAGAAGGAACTCAGGGTGATGCACTCAAAGGGAAAATTAAGTGGTCTACAATCAGTGCAAATTGACATGTGTGAGCATTGCATAGTCGGGAAATAGAAGAGGGTTAGTTTCCAGATAAACACCCGTGCCCCAAAGAAGTGTGTCGGGACACAACAGCATAATGCCGAGAATCCTCAGGTGGAGGAACCAGTGGTGCAGATCGTCGCACCATCGTCTCCTACTCCAGCTCTGGAGCTTAGGAGATCTACTCAGCCTCATGTACCAGACAGAAGGTACATAGATTATTTACTTCTTACAGATGGAGGAGAGCCCGAATGCTATGATGAAGCATGTCAGGCAGGAGATGCGAGCAAGTGGGAGCTTGCAATGAAGGATGAGATGGAGTCCCTCACCTCCAACAGAATGTGGAAGTTGCCCAAAGGCCTTCACAACGAGTGGGTGTACAAAATTGAAGAGGAGCATGACGGCTCCAGAAGGTACAAGTCTCAGTTGGTAGTCAAAGGCTTTGAGCAGAAGGAAGGGATTGACTACACCGGCATTTTTACACCAGTTGTGAAGATAACAGCCATCAGATTAGTCCACAGAAATCTAGCAGACAGGAAGGTGTTGACTAGAGAGAAACTGAAGTTGTGCTCAAGTTCAGTTGCTCTTTATGCTTAAAGACCGACATAGCACATCATTCATCTGTACACTGGTTGAGATGCTGCCTCCGTCTCCAAGTGGGAGATTGTTAGGATTGTTGGTGTGGAGCCGTTGGCAGCAGTACCTCCCCATGTAGCCTATGTTGAAATGAAGACTAGCAGCCCTCCACCTACTCTGTGGCTATGCTGACATTTAGCCACCGCCCTTTGAATTCTTTGCTCCCCCTTGTGTATATATGTACGTGTGTGTGGAGCTGTGCATGTGTGGGTTGTAGTGAGGTGTATTGTAGAGAGAGTCATGAGTGGTGTATGTGTTGTGTGCAAAGTGTGTTGTGTGCAGAGAGCAGAGAGTTGTGGTGAGAGAGAGAGAGAGAGAGAGAGAGAGAGAGAGAGAGAGAGACAGAGAGAGTTGAGCAGTGTGGCTCCTCTTGTATTTTTCTCCCAGTATAGTGCAGTGGTGTGTGCTCCGTAGACGTAGGTCAGATTCGACTGAACCACGTAAATCCGGTGTTTCAGTGTGGATGTGCTTTTGATTTTTTCTTCGTGTGTGATTGTTGCTCCAAGTTTATTCCCCAACAGTTCACTTCTTAGCATTCCTTCCTACAAAGAATACACATGGACATCATTTGTCATCCCCTCTTTTACAAGTTATTGACTATAAGGATTCTGTTCTTCATCGCCAACCAACAAAAAACACTAATTTTGGAGGGGATGAAGGGATTCCATATTACCTTGGGAGGCACATCAATATATATATATATATATACAATGTTCATCCTTTTAAGTTATTCCATTCCTCTCCCACTTATATTCCAAACTAAACATGACTACTGAGAGCAAATTTGCAAAAATTGATCAGAAGAATTCACAATATCCATATAGTCTGAAGGCCTTTCTATATATTTAGTGGCTAAAGAACTCACCAATTGAGATGATCTTTTAGAGTGAATAGGTTGAAACAATCGTTCTATACTCACTTCAGAACATGAAGTGATTGTATAAGTTTTTAATTTGTCTGCAAAATTTAAAATCGTTTCAAATGTTGAACCCAAATAATTACTTTACACATCAGTCACTTTGTTTCTTGAACCCGAACAACTACTGCATCAAAGCAAAATCGATCACCGGGTTCAAACCTTGCTTCAAGATCTTCAAAGCTCTGCTCGACCCTGAAATCTTTACTCACTATTAAGCCTTCCTGGATACAACAGTTCGACAAAAAATTTGTGTACTCCGTTAAAATTGATTTGCTACATTTCAACCCCAATATATATATATAGACCTAGGATTAGGAAATGATGTTGCAAGAATGAAAATAACAAGGAAAATTTTACCCATCATTAGCCCAAGAGAGTCTCTAGATTACCAATACCATCAATAATCTCAAATTCATAGCTAGAAAAACACTAATAAGACTATATAGCATTAGATCATCCGCCTATAATTGCTTCAAAGCAATATTTTATAGGCCATATTTGATTGCTTCCACCCTATCAAGAAAAGAAAAGCCATAGTAGTTCTCTCAACATTCTCCTCTTAGAAAAAAAAATAATAATAAGGCTACATAATACTTTTGCCCCCCAAGCAACATGCACCTTTCTCCCCCAATTAAAAACAGAGCATGCAAGATACAAGGGAGAGGAGGGTAAGCATCCCACTGTAGAGCTAAATAATAAGAAAAATTGCAAAGGTGAAATTTAGAGAGAGAGATAGATAGTGAGCTTAAACTCAACAAAGCTTTCCAATCAAGCTGAAAATCCATTATGCACATTCCCTAAAAAGCTTTAGAAGCATTAGCCCAGGAGAAAAAATAATAATAATAAAAGGTATAATTCTCTCCCATACAAAGTCCAAAGATAAATAATGCTCCAATGTACCCCAAAAATAACCAATGGTCTCCAAGAAATTATATGAATGGTTCCTACCATAAAGACACATTGATCAATATAGCGCCAATATCTACAGACATAACCTTGTTGCAATCCTAATTAGATGAAATTCAATAATGGGAAAGGAGCAGATTGATTGCTGGGAAAAACTAATTAGATGAAATTCGATAATGGAGAAGGGGCAAATCAAAATTAATTGTTCTAAAACCTCGCGCTAATCTTTATGATGCATGAAGCCCAAAGCATCTGAAAGACACCTACTATTTCTATTGAGATGGCAAAGATAACATGCTGAAAAAGACTGAACTGACCGAAAAAATTATTAACCTTACCTTTTCTACATATTCAGATATGGCATGGTTAATTACTTTCTTTATTACTTGCTTGTAAACTTTAGAGGGGCCAAGAACTTCCAGAAGAATGTCTCTGGGTATCTGCCAGACATGGAAAAATAACCATAAATATAGCAACAGTTCCACAACAGCCAAGATCAATTATAACATGCATATGCGCATTCCTATATTTGTTTCTACAGCTCCTTAAATAGCTAAAAATTCCAAAATATTCTCACTTTCCCCCTCTATGTGCAAGCATGAATCACTCCGTTTAACTTTGTGATATCTCCATTCCAGAGAAACACAGATTCTGCTCCATAACAATTTGGACAGATTTGTTCCTCAATGTGCCATTCAGGACAACTTGGATTTGTTTTAGTTATACGAGAATTCCTTCAAAGATTCAGTTACTCTGCTCAAATTTGCATAGAGCAGTGGATTGCTGATAATCATTGAACCCACCTATCTAATATGTAAAAGGAGGAAATTTTCAGGTTATTTTATTTTATTTTTTCAAAAAGTATGAGAGCTTTGATATTGCTGAATATGATTCAAAAGCATAGGGAAAAAAATTGCATTATCGTTTAACAGCCTTTACAATTATGTAGAGTCAAGAAACAATCCGATACTTGCACCCACCAATGACATCAATCTACAATTTCCTTGACCTAGGAACGTGCCTGCATAAATATTTGCCAATTTATTTACAATTCACAAGTAAATAACTTAAGTGGAATAAAACAAAAGGAAACAAAAACTTACATTAGGTGCTTTTCCTGATTATGCCCAAGTTGTTTGTCAGAGACGAGACAAGCCAAAGGAAAATATCAGTAAAATGTTAGTCTTGGGGAAATAAAAGAAAGGTGAAGGGGGCATTGAAAAGCATTCATCACGTTATAATATGAAACAAATAGCTGAAAATGTTGCTTGCTGGCTTGAGTAATATAAATTTTGGCAAATAGCAACTCAGAATTACGTGGCTAACCAATAAACAGGTCTGCAAAAAGACAAAGAACTCAGTGTCCCCCGTGACACAGGTAATTTGGGAGTGAGTCATCGTCTCTCGAAGAAGACACCATCCTGAAGAACTAAGTCAAGGAAAATGAAATGAAACTGGTCGCAGCTGATATGTTATGCCCACAATCTCAACTTTATGTTTCTTAGTCATTGCTTGAGTTCTCATGGCATCAATATCATACTCCATGCACTCTGAAACCTGTTATAGTTTGAGATTTTTTTTTCTCTCTCTTAAGATGGACATATCTAATGCCTGTTCCTAAATTTTGAATTATCAGAATATAGCATTATAGAAGAAATTTAAGATTCCTAAAGTTGGGCGTCAATTTACATAACCAGAGGTTGGTATCTACATTTAGAAATCAACAAGCCAATATCCAAAGTTCTTTTATTCAATAAATAGTATTCTAAGAAAAATCATTATGAGATCTTACCACTAGCATAAACTACCTTGCCGGGAGGGGAAGTGGTAAGGAACAAGAAGTTGTCGAATGAGCACACTGGCTAGGGTTATTTGGGGTTCATTTGATCTTTTAATTAATGAGGGGTTATTTTATTATTTTCCTATAAATGTAGGTTTCTGCAAGTATTTTACCAGTTTTGAAGTATTAAATTTTCGTCTAATCTCTCGTCTCTCTCCTTTTTCTCCTGCTCTCTTTTCCCCCCAATTCTCTCATTTCTCCTATGCTGTAATTGTAAGGAACAAAAAGAAAATGGATGAGCACAATGGATGGAGATAAGTAGTTCTAAATTTTGATTTTATTTATTCTATTCGCAATTTTAGGATTTCAAGTTATTTGGGGTCTATTTTGATACTTCATTTAATGTGAGATTACTTTGTAATTTTAGATTATTTTAGCCCATTGTTTGCACTTGACAGAAAATGCTAACACCTTAACAGGCCAAGAATTGGGACTAATGTTCCAAAAAGTGGCAAATATTTGTTCTGAAGTTTGAAAATTTTGATGAGGCCAAATGCTCGCTAACTCACCTTCACCTTTACTGCCAAAAGATGGTGGCTTATTCTGACGATGACAAACTCTTAATACACTGTTTTCAAGATAACCTAAATGGGGTAGCAGTCAGGTAGTATATTCCGCTGGACAGGGCCATAGTCCACACTTGGAAGGACTTAGCTCAGGCATTTATGGCCCAATACCGTCATGTCATGGAAATAGCACCCAATTGGATGACCTTGCAGAACATGGAGAAGAAGGCCACCAAAACTTTCAAAAAATATGCCTTTATGTGGAGGGAGGCCGTAGTTCAAGTTCGTCCTCCAGTAGAAGATAGAGAGGTCATTTCCTTGTTTATGAACACTCTAAAGGACTCGTATTTTGGCCATCTTCTAGGTAGCACCCCACAAAGTTTCATGGAAGTGTATCCACTAAAGAATGGATAGAGAGTGCCTTTAAAATAGGCAAAGTGAAAAGCACAAGTTTATACTCTAGCCCAACCAAAAAGTGGACCAATAAGAAGAAGAAGGAAAAATCCTAGATAATTCAGGGGCGTCCCTACTAGGATGGTAGGACCCCGTGGACAAATAGGAATTTTTCTTATGAACAAGAGATTAATTAGGTAGCATAGTTAGGCGCACAACCCCAGATAATTTTCCCTGGGCCTAAGCTCATACCAAGACAACAGGATACCCAGACATAGGAAAGAGGCTTTAAAAGAGTTAAGCTTATTCCTATGTCATATTTAGAATTGTTTCCTCAGTTAATCGAAAGATATCTAGTCTCGACTATCCCTTGAGTGGCCGTGCATCCTCCCTTCCCAAAGTGGTATGACACTGATGCTTGATGCGCATACCATGCTCACTCTACTGCTCATACCATTGACTGCAGCTGGTCATTTAAGTACAAGGTACAATCATTGAGAGATGCAGGATAACTGGAATTTCACGACAAAGAGCTCGACATTCAAGGCAATCATTTGCCTAATCATGGGGGAGGCACCATCAATGTTGTTGACCTTATAGTTCACACCCGATTTTGATAATGACAAATACTTGTTGTATTTGATGGATGTTTAAGGATATATGCAGGTATATAGTTAGGAAATCAATATGACGGCACAATAAGTAGAAGTTGAAGGCCCTGAAGACATTATTTATGTTTATTTAAATTCATTATTCATTATGGGTCTGTAATAGTAAATAGGTTCTGGATTGTAATAATCATATGCATCACTTGCATGGTATGATAGGTAAGCTCAAAACGAAAAAGACCTAAAATGACCTTAGGACATGAACATGCATATATATATGGTTATATGGAAAGGGTGATCACATAAGTAAATAGAATTGAAATGCACTTAAAATGTATGTTCGGTCGACCGTGCTTCACAAGTACATATTTGTTAGTCGACCAAACCAGTCACCGGGTCATTTGTTTGACCACTACCCAATCAACCGAACATGGCCTAGTTCATTTTACCTGATTGACCAAACTCTCACCGAAATCAACCTTTGACTCTTCGGTCGACCAACCAAATTTAAATGGGTAAAGCCCTTGTTGACCAAACCCACACGTGGGAGAATCCAATGCTTCGATCGACCAAACTACTTAGTTCAAATTCACCTAGTCGACCGAACCGTGTGGAAAGGAAAAATCGCCTTGGAACCCTGTTGACCGGTCGACCGAACTTTTAGTTCAAATCTTGCCTGATCGACCGAACTTGCACACTCGGTCAACCAAACCTTGCCTTCAGTCGACCGGTGCTCTCTGGTTGCCCTAATATTTTTACTGCGTTAAAATAATAAAATAAGGTTAATTTTTCAAATGTGTTTTAAAACATTGATAATAATTCCCTATGTGTCCTAGACGGCTATAATCAAAGAGTAGTCTAGATATACCCCCTCATTTGAAATGATTAGCATTGGATTAGCAATCTTAATTAGGAAAAATCCTCTGAAATTCAAAAGTCTCCTATACTCATTTTTGAGCCTCCTACACTCATTCTTACCAGATTTTATTGCTTAAATCTCTTTGTAAGTGTGATTGAGTGTTCTTCCCACTAGACTTAAGCTCTCTCTTGTTCTTATTGATTGAGGTTATTTTATTAGAGAGCTAAGCTTGAAGTTTCCCTAGGAGACTTTGTTAATAAGTCTTCCCTAGGAATACTTCATTGAACCTTTGAGTTTTGCATTGTCATTGCAATACATAAGGAGTTCACGTTGGATTTTGATTGCTAAAATATTTTACAAATCATTCTCAAAATATCTCTTGTGCTTATATTTGATAAATATATATTTTTAGATATTTGTTTGCGTGCCAAAATATTTTTGTTGCTATACCCTTGATTAAGATTATCATTTTAATACAAAGGTCAAATAACTATTTTTACAAACCATTGTTGAATATCTATTGTAGTTTATTTTGATAAAAACTTCTGTTGAGATATTTTGAGTATACTTGTGATCTTTGGTAGTGCACTGTTGTAACGACCCCAATCCGCCACATGGGCCCAAAGTGCTACTTTATGACGTCAGTGTACCTGATACCTTATTCATCAAATATAAAACACACATATGTAGCGGAAATAAAATATAAAATCCTCAAATTACATTACCAGAGTTCTAACTATCTTTATACACAAAAGTATCCATTTTCACATAACTACATCCCACAAAACTAAACAAAAATAAAATCTCTATCTACACACTACCTACATAAATTTACACCACTAGCCCGGATCCTCTAGCCCGTTAGACCTGATCTTTAGGATTTCCTGAAAAGACAGTTTGTAAAGTAGGGGTGAGGCACAATTCAGTAAGGGAAGACTAAGTTAATGTCAATGTGTGGCCAGCATGCATGTAGTGTACAGAAAATAACCAATTCACTAAATAGATAAACACATTTATGAAAACATTTTTATTTTACACTCACACACACAATTAGCAGAGGATAGGGAAGATTACCTATCCATACAAGTAGCTTCCCTCTGCTATAGTACCATTACTACTACCAGGACACTCACCTTTCTCAGTAAGCCCTCGAAATTATCTTATTAATTAACCATATTCACATAAATTAACAAATATGCATATAAGACACTCCCTGTGACAAACATGCCATTTACATCCCAATGGCACGGGTTGTGCGGCCCGAAGGCTGGACTAAGCATGAGTGATCAGCCCAAACAAAGTCAAATACAACATCCTCTGCAAACACATCTGCAGGCATCCACAGCAAAGCTGCAAGTCCGACGCGCTTACATCAACCTCACGCAGGCAGTCGACTGGGCCCCCTACACTTCTATCCAGACAGTGTGGGTGCACATGATTTAACTAGCAACGATATCGTGCTCGCAATACACAGGTCTCCAGGGTTCTTAAAGCATATCATGCAATTTAGATAATAGAAAATACCATTTAAAACATTAGTTCACATATATTCCTTGTTATTCCAAAACCTAGCCCTCGGCCACAAAATACAATCTGGCATATAGCCATCAATTCAAACTCGGCCCTCGACCATCAAATAATAATCCTGGCCCTTAGCCAATCAAACAATACCCGGCCACTAGCTGTTAATTCAAACACATGCATTTCATAAACAATTCCAGTATTTTCACAAGCATTTCCAGTATTTCTCAACAATTCCAATATTTCTCAAACAATTCAGTATTTCAAAATCTCAATTCCAGATATATAATAATCCATACAAATTAAGTCTTTTGTCACACAATTTTCCAAATTTTAATATATCCATATAAATAAACAAACTTTTCACCGTTCATTTTATTCAAAAGTACCATACCATATATCCTAAGTTTGTAAAATCCATTTTGAACTGTTGGTTTCCAAAATATCATTTAAATTCCTAAATGAATAAATAAATAAGTAAATAAGTATATTTATATAAACATAACAATTTAATTGATTCAAAGTTCATAAAATTGTTGACTTAACTTAATCTCCTTACCCGATTCCTGAAAAAACCCGATAACACCCCAGCCTACGCCCTAGGTGTTCAAAAACCATTGAACCCTGAAATTCAAATTTCATCATAATTCTTAGAATAACTTTCCCTAAAATTTTCCTAAATTTTGAATACCCTAAATAGCCCAATAAAAGTCTAAATTACTAAACTTACCCCCGATTTATGATTGGTAACTCGGATCTCCAATTCGAAAACTCGCTCCGGCTATATTGTAGAGAATCTCCCCACGAGTCTCCTGACAATTTCCGTTCGTTAATGGAGCTTATAGTTTAAGAGAAATTGATGTAAGTTTAAGATTTGGCCTTACCTCAAGAGATATGCTTACGCCGCTCCCATGATAGATTCGCTGCAGTAGAAATGTCGGTGGCGGTGAGTAGAGCCCAACGGTATTTTTGGATTTTTGATCGGCCAAATAATGGAGACAAGATGGAGGGGAGTGGGAGAGAGAAGACGAGGAGTGCGTTGACACATATGAGAAAGAAAGAAAGAAAGAAGAAGAAGAAATAAAATAAAATGAAAATCATGTTTCCTCATCCTTTAGGAAACCTGATATATATATATATATATATATTATATTATATTATTTAATTAATAATAATTAATTAATATTTTTTTATTTTTTTGAATTTTAAATTTAAATTTAAATTTAAATTTATATATTTTAAATTAATTTTAATTTTAATTTTATTATTATTATTTTTTTTATGATTACTACAACTGTGATTAAGAATATTATTTTGACACAAAGATCTTGTCACTTACACTCTCATGTACTAATGGCATTATTGACATTAATTTGAGAGTAGACACTAAGGCTACACGGAGCTTATCATATCTTATCATTTGGTAGTGTGTTGATTATATTGGTACTTATCATCTTAGAGTAAGAAGCACTTTATTTGTACACAATTTATTGGTTAAATTTGTTGTATTCTAAGAACGAGCCTGAAGAGGGAGACTAGTCATGGTAAATAGTCTCAAACTGGCTTAGACCCGGTTAGGAAAATTAGGTGCGTCATCCTACTAAGGCGTGTTGGTTGAGGTCAGCCCCTTGAATTGACCTGGTTATAATTAGGTGTCGTTCCACCCGTTAAGTGAGTTTTAGTGGAATTCTCAGGCTTGTGAGCTAGAGGCAGAGACATAGGCACAATTGGCCGAACCCCGATAACATATTGTGCGTGCATTTTATTTTTTCATAATTTATTTATCACACATGTATGTTATATTATGATTGTCGCGCATTATTTAATTTCTGAACGTTATATTTATTTGCGCATTTGGTATTGTATAGACAGACCCTAGGTTGTGAATATACTGCTATTAGATTAGTTAAACCTAGGAATAAATTTTAAAATTTTAATTCACCCCCCCCCCCCCTCTTGGGAATACACCAAAGTTAACAAACGCTTTAAAAGAAGAGTGAGGAAACTGAAATTGAAACAATTCTTGTTGGATCTAGTCTACAAAAAGCTGTGCCGACAGGAATACTTAGAGAATATGCAATTTCCCAAAAGAGGCACCATGTGAATGTTGAAAAAAAGAAGGTTGGTTGGTACAAAATTGTGAGACGTTTCAACGATTCGTATAAGAACTTATGGACCTCGGCTGGATGGAAGTATGCACCACCAGAGGAAACACCAAAATCCAAGCTATAGAAGAAGGGAGGTCGAAACATCCTCAATACACTAATTGGCCGTTTATTTCCAACTCAAGAAGATCTTCTTCCCTGGGGGAAGCACCAGCTTGCTTGGTAATATAAGTTCCCAGACCCTTTCCATACCAAAGCAACCAGGCAGTACTGTGGAGATACAGATGTAAGACCAATGTTGGAGAAGGAGCTAATAACGTCATGGGGGTTGGAGGAAAAACCTGCAACGGTAGAGTTTACATGCCCAAACTTCTAGAAAAAGAAATCAGTAGAAGTCGGGAGAGCCCACTAAAGACGTTAAAGAGCCAGTTCCGTACAAGGATGCAAAGGAATTCTTGAAATTGATCAAGCACAGTGAGTACAACATGGTAGATCAACTCAGCAAGTTACCCACCCACATATTAGTATTGTCCTTGATTTTGAATTCAGAGACACACATGGAGGTCCTCTTAAAGATCCTCAATCAGGTATACATCCCAAAGAACATTAGCGTGGAAAATTTCAATCATATAATTGAAAGTCTCACAACAACCAATAATATCACATTCACTGATGAGGAAATCCCATTAGAAGGCCATGGCCACAACAAAGTGCTCCATATCTCCACCAGGTGTCGTGACCACATGATAGCTCGGGTCTTGATTGATAATGGGTCATCGCAAAATATTATGGCCATGACCACTCTTCAAAAGTTGCCAATTGATATCTCATACATGCAGCAAAACAACTTTATTGTGAAGGCTTTTAATAGGACACGTAGAGAGTTTGTAGGATCCATTGAAATTCCTATACAAATCAGCCCAGTAACTTTCGACATCACGTATCAGGTCATGTGTAGAGACTCGGAAAAATATAATAATAAAAATAATTGAAGAAAGAGGACTTTTGGTTTGGTGAAGACCAAACCGTCGACAGTTTGGTGAGGGATGTAGAAAACTGTCAACGATTTTGTATTTACTGCAGGCTGGTTACAAGTAGAAAGATAAAAAGGGTAGGTTAAAAACCTAAACCGTCAACAATTTTTTGAGGGGTGTAGAAATCTGTCGATGGTTTTGTCTACAATGTTGATTTTAAAGGGGGATCTGCGAGCTTCATTTTATAAAATCAAAACAAAATAAACCCTACACCCTAACCCCATTCTGTAACGACCCGGGTAAGCCCATAACTTACCTATAGTGGCGCATAGTAATGGGAATCTTGTGTTTTGTATAAAGTTTTAATCATTAGATAATATAGTATTATGTGTTTACTTTGGTGTATTCCCAAGAGGGGGGTGAATTGGTTATTTAAAACTTTATAAGTTGATTTCAGTTCCATAAACAGTATTTCCCAACCTAGGGTCTGTTTATGCAATCACAAATACGCAGAAAAATATAAAGAATGGAAATTAATTCATGCGCAGCATTCACAGACTATTGAAAGTAACATACACGTGTAGTAAATAAATTATAGAAATATAAATTGCACACACGATATGTTATTGGGGTTCGGCCAATACTGCCTAAATCCTTGCCTCAGCTCGCAAGTCCGAGAATTCCACTAATGCTCATTTAATGTGTAGAGCGGCACCATTTATGTGATGACCCAAAAATATATATACGATTAAAGCACAATAATAATAAAATAATAAAAATAGTCATTAAGATAATATCAATACGGAAGTATTTTTCTGTTAGGATCTTTGATTCCATGTTTGATGCGTAAGAAAGACCTTATCTAAGCGAGTGCTCAGAGACCATTGCGGTTCAGTCGCTCCCTGGAGGTTGGCCTGGTCAAAGTGGAATTTCATAAGATTAATAGAGTAGACACAGTTAGTGTACATATATAGGTACATATATATAAAACAATATTTTTTTATTGACATATATATTGTAGAAATAAATGATATAATAATAATAATAATAATAATAATAATAATAATAATAATGTAGGTGATTATGTATACACTTGCATGAATTGTCATAAACAATAAAAGCAACAAAACAATCACTTGCGTGTGTATATATATATATATATATATATATAATATGTAATAGGTAAGCAGCCCCATGTCCCCCACCATTGAAATATATATATGTATAATAATAGCCATCACCCCATCACTCACCCATCACCTCTCCCTTATTCCCATAATAAATGTCTCCCAATTACTCCCATGCTTTCTCAATCATCCACACCTTCATGCTCCATTGGATAATAAAAGAACAAATAAATAAATGATTCTATATATCATATCCTCATTACTCCCACGGCTATATAAGAAGTTGTGAGGAATGAAGAAAGACAGAAGGAAATGAAAAAGAAATGAAAAGAAGAAAAGAAGAGTGGAAAAAAAAAAAAACAAATTCGAGTGGCGTTAGGAGAATTTTCGTTATACATTAAATTCTCGTTTTTCCACCCTTTTCAATCTCACTCTTATAAGAGTTGAAAGTTTAGTGTGACTGCTTCACAGGAATAAGTCATGGTAAGTAAATTAGATTATGTTAGATTTTCATTTAAAATTTATACCCGAGTTTATTTGTAAGTAAATTTTGATTATGTTAGTTTCTTTTTTATTTAAAAATTCATACCCGAGTTTATTTTGTAAGTAAATTTCAATTATGTTACTTAGTTCCATAAAATTTTCATGAGTTTATTTTTACGTATATTTAATTATACCAGTTCTATCTTTAATATACTTACATTTATTTTTGGGTTAAGAAATGTTCTAATCCCCTCAGGTAAATTTTCAACATTTTTTTCTATTAAAAAAAATTATACATAATTTTAATACAAAAATTGTGTGGCATGAGTTTATTTCTACGTTGCATTATTCATGAAAATATGAGATTTTCACGAGATTATTTTAAATTGCATAAATTATAATAAGATGGTTTTAAAACCCCTTATGACAAAACAAGTTGAAAGTTACCGATGTTCGGTACCGCAGCTTAAAGTTTAAACGGATCAGAGTGCACCCACACTGTTTACACAGTGGTTATTTATGTTAGTGGATTTCTCTCAAGAGCACACCTGGTTTCGGACCAAGACTTAATAAGGAAAATATCACTTAATGTTTACGTATGTTAATTTAGTTTGGTCAGCCAGTTAGCTAAGTCCAGTTTTCGGACCGCACAACCCAGTCATGGGGGTAAACATGACTTACGGAAAATAGGCCTAAGGGTGGTTTTTACAATATATGTTTATACATATTTAATTACGTGTATAAGATTACTGATGATTTGAAGGAAAAGTATAAGTTTACATGAAAATTATTATTATGGTGCTTAAATGACGATCTAAGGAAAACATATAAGGAAAAGTATTTGTATATTTATTATTAAATGTTTATACAGTTTTAAAGTTAAAAGTTTAATTTAACAGTTATAGTATATGACTATAAGATTTTACTGTTGTAATCAATGACAAGTTTTATGTAGAAATTTTTAAATTTATATTTATTCTAGAAGCAGTTTTGAAGTTATAGTATTAAATATTATTTTATGAAATTTTTAAAAACTCATTTTAGCCACATGCTAATAATAATCTTATTTACTTACTGAGCGTCGTCTCACTCCAATCATATTTTTATTTCAGATAACTCTGAAGGGCATGTCGGAAATCAGGCTTAGCAAATATGCGGGTGGGGATTAGAAAAATAAAGATTGATTATAAATATTAGTATGATGTCAGATATTTATGCTTATGTAATTTTTCTTCTTTTGAAATAAATGATTGTAATATGGATAATTAGCGCTCTGGTTTAATAAAAATTAAGTATATTTGCTTCCGCTGTAAATCAATAGTAAAAAGTAAATATCCCAGACCCTTTAGGGTTGGGGTGTTACAGTTTACAACCAAATCAAATTAAAGTAGGGCTGACCTCAACCTTTACACACTCTTCTTGTGAGCCGGAGAAGGCCTTACTTATCCTTACGGGTTAGATAAAACCCCCTCAGGCAATGCCTGGAATACAACAGACAATTCAATACAAATTTTGTGTACAAATATATGTGCTTCTAATACAAGGAGATTATGTACCAATACGCACAACCAATAATCAATGCACGTCAAATGATAGAACTATAAGTTTAGTGTAGATATGTGTAATAACAATCAATCTAATGTCAATAAGCAATTTAATACAAGAGTGTATTCGCAATCTATCTTTGAAACAATATGTAAATATATTTCAGTCACAAGTAGGGTTTCAAAAATTTTTAGAGAATATAATCAAAATATCTCTAAGATGATTTTCTCAAAATTCTAGCACAAGAGCTATTTGAAATCAAGCTTGTTTGAAAAATATTTCACAAAGCACAAAAACAAGTCTTTGAATACTAGCAACAATAATGCAAGAATCACAAACTTTAGAGAGTATTCCCACTGAAAACTTATGAATTAAATCACAAGGGGACTCTCAAGCTCACTCTCAAAAAATCAACATCAAACACATACAATGAGAGTGTGAGCCAATATAAACAATCTCAATAATACTCTTACTAAAGGATTTTAGTAAGTAGGATGAGTAAGAGATGGATTCATGGCTTGTATATGATAAAACAGGGTTTTGAAATTCGGAGAGTTTTGGCTAATGATATTTGCTAATACATGCTTAATCTTTCCAAACGAATTGGTATTTATAGACATTCATAAAAATATAACCGTTGGGGGACATAGATGGAATTTTAGAAAAGATTAACCATGGTTAATAAAAAATAACCACATTTTAACCTCGGTAAAATTCGAGCAACTTAAGAGGTTCAGTCGATCATTTTTAAGGTTTGGTCGATCGGGTCACTCAGTTCGGTCGACCAGAGTGTTTTTAATTTTTGGTGTTGGATGACCGCTAGACTTGAGGCGATTTTGGAACCTCTGAGGTTCGGTCGACCAGGCCAAGTTCGGTTGACCGAATTTGGATGTTTGATCGACCAGGCCATTTTTCTTCTTCAAGTTCGGTCGACCAAGGCGTTGGGGTTTCCCCACATGCCAGTTCGGTCGACCAGGGTATTGAAGTTTATTTCAAGCTTGGTCGACCAAATGGTCAAACTTTTGACCTTAAGGAGGTTCAGTCGACTGAAGTTGTTTTGTATGTTAGGGTTTGTGCGTTCAATTCCTAACTCTCTTTTAAAGACACCCCTATTCACATAAATGTTAATTCTAAGTTATAGGGGATTTTTAATGTGTTAATTTGGGACCTAAACCTAGTCTATGGTCATTGAGCTAATCCCTAAAAATCCAGTGTCAGTCAACCTTCGGTCAACCAAAGCGTGATCTTTAAGGTTATTCAACAATCTTGAGCTTATAGTCCGTACCATGCATGGTATGCGAATTATTATAGACCGATAGATAATTAATACAGACCCAAATGATAAATATAAAAATATAATACAACTTGAAACACAAATCGATCTTCATGCGTTGCTCCTTTGCAACTCCATAGAATACGTCGGGGTATGCTCATTTAGGTGCTCTTACGACTTCCACATTGTATCATTATCTATGCTAACTAAAACATAAACCAGCTCAAGTACTCAAAGCACATAGATGAGATACTGTGATTTGTCATAATCAAAACAAGGATCCGACCAAAAAGTCAACATTATGGTTAGGTCAAATTTTAGACCCCAATCTAACATAAATAATAGAAATAAGTTATTATCATGTTCGATAAAAAATCTGTAACACCCCAACCCCGAGGGGCTTGGGATATTAACTTTTTACTACTAATTTACAGCGGAAGCAAATAAACTCAATTTTTATTAAACCAGAGCACTAATCATCCATATTACAATCATTTATTTCAAAAGAAGAAAATTACACAAACATAAATATCTAAAACCATACTAATATTTCTAATCAATCTTTATTTTTCTAATCCCCACCCGCATGCTTGCTAAGCTTGATTTCCGACATGTCCTTCAGAGTTATTTGAAATAAAATACGATTGGGGTGAGACGACGCTCAGTAAGTAAATAAGATTATTATTAGTGTGTGGCCAAAATGAGCTTTTAAAGAATTTCGTAAAACAATATTTAATACTATAACTTCAATATTGCTTTTAGAATAAATATAAATTAAAAAATTTCTGCATAAAACTTTTGTCATCAATTACAATAGTAAAGTTTTATAATTATATACTATAACTGTTAAATTAAACTTTTAACTTTAAAACTGTAAAAATATTTAATGATAAATATACATATACTTTTCCTTATACGTTTTCCTTATATCGTCATTTAAGTACCAAAATGATCATTTTCACGTAAACTTATACTTTTCCTTTAAATCATTAGTAACTTTGTACACGTAATTAAATATGTATAAACATATATTATAAAAAAAATCACCCTTAGGCCTTTTTACCGTAAGTCATGTTTACCTCCATGACTGGGTTGTGCGGTCCGAAGACTGGACTTAGCTGGCTGGCCGACCAAACTAAATTAACGTACGTAAACTTTAAGTGAGATTTTCCTTATTAAGTCCTGGTCCGGAACCAGGTGTGCACTCAGGAGAAATCCACTAACATAAATAACCACTCTGTAAACAGTGTGGGTGCACTCTGATCCGTATAAACTTTAAGCTGCGGTACCGAGCATCTGTAACTTTGAACTTTCGTTGCCATAAGGGATTTTAAAATCATCTTATTATAATTTATGCAATTTAAAATAATATCGTAAAAATTTCATCTTTACTTATATTTTCAAAAAAATGCAACGTATAAATAAACTCATGCCACACAATTTTTGTGTTAAAAATATATATAATTTTATTTTTGAATAGAAAGAAATGCTGAAAATTTACCCGAGGGGATTAGAACATTTCTTAACCCAAAAATAGATGCAAGTATATTAAAAATAGAACTGGTATAATTAAATATGCGTAAAAATAAACTAATGGAAATTTTGGGGAACTAATTAACATAATTGAAATTTACTTATAAAATAAACTCGGGTATAAATTTTAAATAAAAAAAAGACTAACATAATCAAAATTTACTTACCTTCTTCTTTTACCGCGTGCTACGAACACAATAACTATCTTTAAGAAATGAGATCGGAAAGAGTGGGTGAGTGAGAACTTATTCAAAAATTCTCTCTCCACCACAAATTCTTTCACTCACTAATCCTTCTCTTCCTTGGAAAATTGTTGTGAAAAATGAAGGTTGAGAGCTCCCTATTTGTAGGAAAATTTTGGGGAAGAAATGAAATTTATAAAAGTGTGGGGAGATGGGTGAAATTATAATTTTTTTAAAATTAAAGAATGGGTAAGGGATGGGCAAGGTATGGGTTGAGTATGGGATGGGGATGGAGGCTATGTGAGAGTGCTTGCTACCATTCCCATTAAATAAATTTTTAATTAACTACTTACCTAATTAATTAATCAATTAGTTAATTAATTATTTTATTATTTTTCTTAATCATTATTTATCATTATTATAATCATTGTTATTACTTTTAAACTATTTTTAGTATTTATTTATTTTATTATTTATTTTTGAACAAGAATTAAATTTAAATTTTGAAAACTCATGTGGGCCCCATATGGTCTTGTGGGCCCCACACAACTTCGAGACTCGAATGGATCCTACGTAACTCGAATAACTCTTATACGATTTTATGAATCTTACATAACTTTGAGACTCGTGTAAACCTTCATACGACTTCGGGACTCATGTGGGCCCCACACAATCTTGTGGGCCCCGCATAGGATACCTATATTATTATTATTTTATCATATATTTTTACAAATTATATCAGTCAAAACATTATTTTATGTACTTATTTACGTATATAAACAGTGTCTTGTGGCTCCGGGACTCATATGGACCCCACATAGTCTTGTGGGCCCCACATATGATACCTATATTATTATCATCTTATTATGTATTTTTACAAATTATGTCTATCAAAACACTATTTTATGTATATATACTTATTTACGTGTACAAACAGTGTCTATCCTGTTTATCCTATGAAATTCCATTTTGACCAGGCCGACCTCCAGGGAGCGACTGAGCCGCAATGGTCTCTGAGCACTCGCTTAGACAAGATCTTTCTTAGGTATCAAACATGGAATCAAGGATCTTACAGAAAAACACTTCTGTATTGATATTAACTCAATGACCATTTTTATTATTTTATTATTATTGTGCTTTAATCGTATATATATATATATATATATATATATATATATATATATATATATATATATATATTTTTGGGTCATCACAAAATCATTCACCTTTTGAAATAATAATGAGATTGAGATAGGGAAATGGTGGATTAGTTCTTAATAAACTCACTATGTTAGTCTGATAAGAAGTGTAAGGATAGAGATAATGAGTCATAGAAAACGTAAAAGGAAGAAATAAATGATGGAGGTGACCAAAACTAGATTAGAAGATATAAGAAGGAGAGAAAAAGGGATAGAGTTAGGAATGTAAAGATAATAAGAGATAGAAGTAAAGAGATAAAGTGGCTTAAAGGCCATACTGATGATTGTTTGTCACAATATTGTATGAATTTAGTTGAATGTGTTGAACGTCTATTACAATTGAAACTAATTGGAGTTACAATTTTTTTTTTCAAATTGTGCCCAAAATGTAGTTAAGGTTAGGAGTCACAAAATCAAAATATTTAAAGATCTAACCATAAATTGGGACCATTTTTAAGTATTAACGACCTAATTATTTTAATTGACTCTTATGCCGATGATTGCTTGTCCTAGCGCCCATAACTAAGTAATCTTCGTCTGATGACTAGATGATCTTCTTTTGCATGTGCTAGCAATTAATCGTTTGCATTGCATGGTAAGTGCATCACCTCAGAGCTATTTTTCTATGTTCATGGTGAAATAATATTGATTTCGGTGTATACACCTGATATACCTAAAAATACATTTTGACTAAATCCTTTTAATCGTTTGTACAAGTTTATCTCTTCCCAATGAAATATTGATGCATTTAAGAGGAAATAACTAAAGTATGTACTTCAAAAAATTGATCTACTAAGTAATTAATAAATCAAAAAATCATATTATTTATTATAATATTAATCATGCATGCAATTTCATATTAAAGAGACCACATACGAATGCAACAACTGAAAATTTTATTTATTTCATCACAATAGGCTATAGAAAATAGCACTATTGATTATTATTGATTACTTCATTTATAGATTGCGTGATAATATATATTCACACAACCTAATATTACATAAAACTTAAGTTGTTGATATGCATAGGTGCAAACCAATTAGTAAGCTATGCTATGCCAGGAACTTAACATCTTCCAAAGTGAATATGGCAGTATATGCTGGTGAGGTGTCTTCACCAATTATCGCTTTTGACTTGCATCCACCCCAAGTATCTTCTTTTTCGTGTCCAGAGTTACCCATTTTGTCAGAAATGACACCCCAAACATCATGATAATGTCCAGATTCACGTATCTCGGTATAGGACTACATGCACACATAAAATTAAAGATTAGTAGACTATAAATGAATGAGCTAAAAGAAATTTTTAATTATACGTAATTAAATGCACTTTTTGAATATATAATCTATATTTATAATCATAATAAAGTATATGTATTCAACTTCTAGTATTACTACTAGCATGGGCACGCGCTATGTGCCTGCTCCAGATTCTCTATTTTTTTTATATATATAATTTTTAAAAGTTTATAAAGAAGATAACAAAAAGTTAAATAGTATAAGAACATTTTAGGATAATTGTAAATAGTTATACGGATATTATGGGGCAATTAGGGGTAGTTATGGAGATAAATTTTGACATAATTATAAGGGTATTTGAGAATAGTTGTGGATAGTTAGACGAGTATTTTTGGAATAATGATTGGTAGTTATAAGAATAAATTTGAAATTTTTTAAAATGACATAAAAACGAGAATCCCCTATATAGTATTTAAATTAATTATAAAGGTATTTTGGGATGATTGTGGGTAATTAAAGGAGTATTTTGGAATGATCATGGATAGTTATAGGGATAAATTAGACATTTAAAAAAAAGAAAAGAAAATAAAAAATGACACCAAAGGGAGAATTCCGTTTATATAGAATGGGGTGTAAACTCTTGTAAATAAATGGTTTTGGCAATGCCATGAGCATTTTAGAAATATATCTTCTTCTTCTTCTTCTTCTTCTTCTTCTTCTTTTGAATTAATAGCGCCATAAACCATTTATTTACACGAGTCTGCACCCAATTCTTTATATAATTTTCAAATTTAAGAGAAAACAAAATGTGTCTTTTATTTAATAGTTTACAATAAAGCATCATAAATTAGTCCTCCCAAGGGTGACTCGGATAGTAAACTAAACGGTTTCTTGATTAAATGGTCAAAGTTCGAGTAAAGACTACAGCTTTCTATTTGAGATAATACCTTAATATTTAAGTAGAAAATAATAAAGGGGTGGAGACTCATTATCCTGGTGAATTAGCTAAGTATCTAAAAGATTTTTAACACCATTGTTTCAAATAATAAAATAATAATTATAACTCATCATAAATTGTTATTTTATATTTGAAAAATTAGACTTTTCAAGTCATTAATTTACATATGTATGAATTTAAATAAATTATAGTATAAAATTATATTAAAATTGTAAATTAACGCAAATTTAAATTTAAAGTGCAAAATGGATGTATTAATTGCTTACGTGGTTCTTCCCTATGTAAGGGATGGACCAAGCCATCATCCAGTCGCGGCCCTCTCCACTTCCGTTCACGCCGCCGTAGACGGCGGCGGCGGAGGAACCGACCATGGAGCCGGAGGGGTGGACGTGGAGAAAGGCGCCCCATTGGCCGTTCTCCAACTTGAGGGGGTAAGGGGCGGCGCCGATGTGGCCGTGGTAGTCGTTCTCCGTGACGTAGGTGAGGATGCCACCCGTGGCGTTGTAAAACATGACACGGCAGGTGATTCCACTGCCGTACTGGGTTTTGAGGTTGTCGACGTAGGTCTGGGCGTCGACGTTCTTGCTGCCGTCGTTGATGTAGTCCATGGCGTACTGCGCCCTCACCGCTGCCGTTATGTTTTTCGGAGGGTTCGGCAATCCCTTTATGTAGTCGTCGGTGATAGGAGTCCCAAACACGCCGGACATTTTTGTAGAAGTAGAAATTTCTCAAGCTCTATATTTCTGATCGATGTCTGTGTGGAAAAGCTCTCGGCAGGCTTCATCTATTTATACTGATGATATCCATGCATGCTTGATTATCTGCGAGTGATAAAATAAAATAAATTTTAGTCTTATATAATTTTAAAAATAAGAAAAATTAATCTTAGCTTACACTTAATTTTTTATAAAAATAAATGTATTAGAAAGTGTCAATTGCATCTTTAGAAACACAAAAAATTGTATAGATCTCCTTACCTCCACATATCAATCAATATGTTTTCTAAACTCTAAATATATTAAAAATAGATCTTCCGCTTTATATATCTATATTAATTAATGTAGTATTAATTTGTAATATGTTTAACATCTAAAATATAAATACACATGCATATACAGGGAGAGATGTCCCAAGTATAATTTCCCCACATAATATACTTGCTTTTTATTTATGAGAGTGTCATCTTCTATATTGTAATTTTTTTTTTCTTTTATGATTATGTTTGATATTATAATAATATCCCATTTTCATATCAATACTTCACTAGCATTGGTTTGGAAATTAAAAAATATTAAAAAAAAAAGAAAAATATTAAGGAATCTATGTTTTTATGTTTGGTTATAAAGAAAAGAAAAAATTATATATATATATATATATATATAATTCAAGAAAAAAATTCGAATTTACACATCATTAATATTTAATTTTTGTCAATTTTGAATCATATAAAAACAAACTTTCATTTTTAATAGAATTTAATACAGAAAGAAAATACATTGAAAAATGAGTTTTGTCCTTATTGTCCATTCCTTTTCTTTCCTTTTCTTTTTTCAAGTAGAAATCCTTAATCCAAACTTATAAATTAAATTATAACATTGACTGATCAACAAATTTCTTTTAAAAAATATATACACAATATCAGAAATCATCTAAATATTTTTCAAACTTCTATATACACTTACAAGAGGGGTAATATACGTACAAACTCAATTACTATAATTAATTCAAAAAAAGATTTTCATTGCATCCTTGACCATATATATAAATAATACAAAAATAATAACCATATTTTTTGACATATAAAACTACAAATAATTTATTTGGTGCATAAGAGTGAAATGGAGTGCAACGGAATTGATTATTTATTTTTATATATTCATCATATAAATTTTCATTCTATTCACCTCACACAAATGGTTTATTTGGTACATAACAGTGAAATGAAATCCAACCGAATTAATTTTTTATTTTTATATGTTCATGATATAAATTTTCATTCTATTCAACTTTAGTTTTGCTCTATTCTTATATATGTGAAATATAGCGTAAGATTGAGTACCAGGGCAATATCAAAATCTCAACCCAATTATAGCATATTATTATAATTAATAGTGTAATAATTCTACTACTACCTTTTCCTATTGATTTCTATTTCTATAATTTTATAACAAGTTATTGTTTTAAATGTAATACTAGCATATAATATTAATTATATAGTAACTATGAGGAGCATCAATGTTCAATGAAGCAAAAATATTTATAGTAATTTAGTTCAAAAAATAAAATTCTTATCTAAATGTATAGTAGTGAGCAATAATAAAATTCTCATATTTTGAAAAAATTCTTAATCATTGGATAATATAATATAATGATCACGTCAACCTTCAACACCTTAAACAAACATAAAACTAATATCATGGACATGGCATTTTTCTGAAAAGTGTCATCCCCAATCAAACAATTGAAGAAAAAACTTTAGATCAATATCAAACACTTACATTAATTTTAGATCAATATCAAACAGAACAGACTAAACCATGTTCCAAACATAAAGTTGGTGCGGTGAATTTTGAGAAGAGGAAATTCAAAGCCGCCTTCGCACTGCTCATTGATTCTTTATTGTATAGAGCCATGCGAAGGAAGAGCAGCTTATTTTTACTTGTGCAACGTGAGGAGAAGCTTATTTTTATCCACCCTTCCAGTCATAACTTTTTTCGAACCTTGTGCCTACCGTAGCGCAGATTAAAATTAAAGTTAGGCTTCACCACGTTTGCTTTCTCTTTGTTTATCAAAATAAAATATTACGTGTATTCTGAGAGACGCGTGCTAGTTCATAAATTGAGGTCTCTGACAATGAGACAAAGCCTGGCCCCTGCGTACAGTGAAGCCATCTGCACCGTCCATCTGTCCAAATCAAACACGTCTACCAAATATATTTTCATTACATATTTAGTTTAATACGTAAAATTGTAAAATATAACAACCCTATTAACACTCAAATACTTTCATTCATTTGACAAATCTTACTTTGTGAATGTTCATTTATTGTTTGTTATTGTTAAATACTCTCAGCATATTCATTATTATTTGGTTTTCAAAGTGAGAGTAAAACAAAATTTTTTTCCCCGATTTCATTTAATAAATCTTTATTTCGAAAAAATCATATAATTAAGTGAATTTGCATTATCATCGCAATACTCATTTGGGCTTGTTCTTTTGAGTACGAAAATATTTTACAAAGTTAGATTTCAAACAACTCTTGTGCTAGATACATTTGCGAAAATATTTTTGAGGTTGTTTGACAACTCTGATTGACATATTTGAAACCTTAAGCTTGCATTGAGATATTTTATATTGTGTTTCAAAGAAAACCTTGTTTATACTCTCTTGTGCATATTTGAAATTATCCATAATATTGAGTGTTGATTGCACATGTAGAGCACCGAACTTATAGTTCATACACACTTGAGGTGCATTGATTATACTGTACTTAGTGGTACATAATCTGCTTAGTGTAAGAAGCATTTTTGTGTACACAATATTTTAGACACATTTGTTGTATTCCAGTCACGGGCCTGAAGAGGGAGGCTAGTTCTGTTGAATAGTCTCGAATTGTCTTAGACCTGATTAGAAAAGCTAGTTGCACTATCTAGGTAAGGCGTGTTTAGTTGAGGTCAGCCCCTTAAATTGACCTAGTTGTAATTGGTGCCGCTCCACCCGTTAAGTGAACTGTAGTGGAATCTTTGTGCTGGTGTAGCCAAGGCGGGGACGTAGGCAATATTGGCCGAACCCCGCTAACATATCGTGCGTGTGTTTTATATTTCCACAATTTATTTTCAGCCCTTTCATTTTCAGCACAGGTATGTTTTACATTTAATTCATTATATGTTGTACATGTGTTGTTTGAGTTTATAATTAATAGAAAGACCCTAGGTTTGTGTAATACTGCTGCTAGTTAATTTGACCTAGGAGATAAATTTTTAAAAATCCAATTCAACCACCTCTTAGGAATACACCAAGGCTAACACTGTAAATGTAATTAAAAGATATTGCATATATCCTTCATTTTTTGTTTCAACATGATATTCATTGTAACATATATCTTTAAAACTTAATAGATTTCTTCGGGATCTACTAGAATACAACGCATCATCAATATACAATTTTGTCCCATTTGGAAACATAATGTGAACTCTTCTAGAGTCCTCTATTACATTTGTAGAGTCAGATATTGTATTAACATTAATTTTAGTTAATGTTAATTGTAAGAAATATTTTTTAACATGAAAAATTGTGTGAGTTGTGCCACTGTCTACCAAACACATGTCATCCTCCATTTTATCAAGTTTATTTTGTATGATCTCGTAAATAAAAAGTAAAATTTAAGAATTAGGAAAGATAACAAAATATTATCAAGCATATTATATGTAAAACTTTTTATAAAAAAAATTACATAAGTTAATTTTTCAAAATAACATAAACATAAAGATAATTTAATAGTAGAGATTTCCATCCCCAATGAAACGATCGATTTTCCCGTTAGAATCCTAAAAGAAATCAGAAATATCAAAATCAACATCCAAATGAGACTCATACTTAGCATCAATGGGTTCAGACAAATTCACTTCATCATTTTTCCATTTTCCTTTTAATGATATCTTGTAAAGATCAACTAGGTGTTTAGGTAGACCTGGCAAAATATATTAAAATCCGTTAATCCGAACCGTATCCGATCTGTTTTAACCGATTCATAATCACCCGTTTGCTAAATGAGTCGAATATAAGTTTTCATTTTCATATCCGCCCCTTTAGCGGGTTGGGTCCGGTTTATCCGGTAGATATCCGCCAACCTGCTTATTAAATATTAACCCAAACCCATAAAAGCCCGCTGCTTGCTATAGCCAACCCACTACCCAAAGCCCAAAGGCCCAAGTTCCCACATAGCTTGCACGCGGCACGCCCTCTCGAGTCTCGGCCCCTCCCACTCCCAGAGTCCCAATCCCAACCCCCAGCCCAGGCTAGCCCTAATGCCAGCTGCATTCGATTTCGACCATTCCCATTCCTATTTGAAAAGAGCCCTAGCTGGCTAGCCCTCTCTCATCGTCATCATTTGAGAAAGATTTTGAGCCTCAGCCTAAGCCAACAGAGATTCAGATAAGGAGAACCAGTCGGCGGCCGCACGAGAGACAATAGAGTGAGAGACCTTTCTTCTTTGACAATTCGACCCTTCGAAGCCCTTTGCCCTCCGAGTGTATGACGACTCTAACCTTTCTTCTTCAACGCTTCGGACTAGCAGGACCTTTATTCAAAACCGGTGGGTCACAAGTGTTCTTCATCTCCTCTATCCGAGGGGGCTTCAGATCTCAGAAGGTAGTCTCGACTCCGAGCTCTACTCTTTATGCCTTTCACCATTTTGTTTGTGTCTTCACATGCCGACAACACTGATAGTCTGATATATATATATATATATATATATAACACCAATCCACAAACCAGTTCAGTCCTATCAGTTTGGTTCCGAAATTGGTTTGGCTTAGTTCAGTTCAAAATCTTGCCACCGAAAAAATTTAGTTCGTCTTTTGGTTATGCTCAACAAGTTTCAGAATCGACTGAAAACCAAAATATTTTATTACTGTTTTTCTAAAAATAAACTTTTTAACATCTATTTATATTATTCAATTCATAGTGAATACCCTTTTTTAAGTGGTCATGAAGAACAGAAGAATAATTCAAAACTTAGAGAAGTTTTCAGGAAGTTGAGTTGGTTCAATGGCTTCTTTGCAAAGTTGGAGAAAATTAGGAGATGCCATGAGGTGAGGTGATTCTCAGGATTTCTAAACCAAACCAAATTGGTTCAGTTTTCAGTTCCAAGAGTGATTCAGTTTGGTTCCTCCTCCCCTAAAATGAAAAATTTTAGTTTCTTAATTTTTTGCGACGTTCAAACTCAACACAGCACCAAAACAAGGCCATGGAAAATTATGCACAAAACAGGTAGCCAGCCATATAAGGTAAAGGAAGACTGATTTTTGCGAGAGAGGGAGAGAGGAAGAGAGAGAATTATACATTTCAAACAACAATATAAAGCTGATTTCTGAACAATCTCTGCTTTAAAATTTTGTATATATATATATATATATATATATATATATGTATATATATGTATATGTATATGTATATGTATATGTATATCAGTATATGGTAGAATAAAGTGGAGTTGCTATGGAAATTAAAATTTTGTAGAAGACCCAACCAGTTAATTGAGCATCATAGAATAGTAACAAATTTCCTACCACAAAATTCAAGACTTTCAAAACCTCACCGAGGAAATTTCTTCAAAGTATTCTCTCTTTTATGAGGAAAAGTTGTACTATCATATTTATACAAGTATTTTTGACTTTTTCAAACAACTAACAAGGCAGTAAATATTTGAAACTTGGCCAAACAAACTAATGTTCAAGTTAGTGGAGTCTAGTGAAAATATGAATTTTTAGCTCTAAGCCAATACTTCTAGCAACTACATTATTTGTCATATTAAATACTTTGACATCTCTGCATTGCTATTGTTGTAGGCCTTTGTCATTTTAAATACTTTGACATGATGACATCTCTGCATTGCTATTGCTGTAGGCCTGCATAGTAGCATTGTTTTTATTTCAAGATGAATTTAATTCTTCGCTAGGCAATGAAAACATTTAATCCCATTTCTTATTTTTTTTGCAGTGCATTACAAGGATCTGGGAAAAAAATATCTTAGTCGGTAGCGAATTCAATTGATCAAATTGATGAAATGAGTGAAGAAGAAGTTCAGTAAAAAGAGCTAGGAAAAAAAGAGTTAGTATTCGGACAGATTTTGAGTTGATTGAAAGTGGAGATAAACAATATGCCCAATGCAAGTATTGTCCTAAGAAATATCTATACCAAAGTAAAAACTTTGGGACATCAAACTTACATTGTCATATAAAAAAATGCATGGGAAAGAAAAATAATGATCTGAAACAAATGCTAATGAGTCAAGGTGATCGAAAGTTGTCTTTGCATACACGAAAACTTGATCAAGCTATACAACGTAGGAAGTTGGCAATGGCAATTATGAGACACAATTTGTCATTTTCTTTTGTTGAGTATAAAGGAATTCATGAGTGGGCTTTAGAATTAAATCCAGAGACAAAATTTGTGACAAGAAATACTGCAAAAGTTGATGTTATGAGAGTTTTTTTCAAGGAAAAAGAGCATATTCGTGAACTTTTGTTGAATAATTATAGTAGAATTTATTTTACTTTGGACTTATGGACTTCATTAAATACTGATGGCTATTTATGTTTAACTGCACATTTTGTGGATAAAAATTGAAAGTTTCAAAAGAAAGTGTTGAGTTTTTCAAGCATGCCTCCTCCACACACAGGTCTAGCACTTAGTAACAGAGTCATGGACTTATTGGTGAATTAGGGTATATACAAGAAGCTATTTTCCATAACATTGGACAATGCTACATCCAATGTCTGTTTTGTAGAGTTTTTGAAGTTTAATTTGAACTTGAAAAATGCTTTAATAAGGGAAGGAAAGTTTTTTCATGTTCGTTGTTGCACTCACATATTAAATCTCATTGTCTAAGATGATCTAAAATTATCTCATTTGGCTGTGGACAAAATACAAGAGTATGTCAAATATGTGAAACATTCACAACATCGAAAGTTTAGATTTCATGAATGTTGTGAAAAGGTGAGAGTGCCACATGTGAGAGGATTTCGCCAAGATTGTCCTACTTGGTGGAATTCTACTTATATTATACTTGAAAGTGCTTTGTACTATAGAGATGTTATTTGCCAATTCAAGTTTAGTGAGGAGAATTTTAAGTTTTTTCCAAATGATGATGAATGGAAGGAAATTGAGAAAATTTCTAGTTTCTTTAAGGTTTTTTATGACTTGACAAATCTTTTTTCTGGGACATCTTATCCAACTGCAAATTTGTACTTTCAAGGAGTATGGAAGGTACAAGTAACTTTACTTAATGTAGCATTGGGTGATGATGTCTTTTTAAGGAATGTGGCTAGTCAAATGTAAGGGAAATTTGACAAATACTGGTCAGATTATAGTAAAATTTTGGCGATGACTGTTATTCTGGATCCTCGTTTCAAGATACAATTTGTATCTTTTTGTTTAAAAGAAGTGCAACCAATGTCTTGGAAAGATCGAGTAAACGACATCCAGCGTGAAATGCATTCTCTTTTTGATGAGTATGTGAAGCACCACTCCCCTTCGACTTCTAAGAAAATGTCTTCCTCTAAAGCAACTATTAGACATGATCGTGGTCATATGACACCTATTGTAACATCAGTTGATGTGACACTAAAAGTAAGATGTTTTTTTAAGTACAAATTTTATTTTACTTTTATTATACATCTATACAATTTTTATATTTCTATTGTTATATACTTGTTTTTAGGGTTTTAAAGCTTTTGTTAAGGAAGATGAAGAAGCTCCAATGTTAGAACTAGAAATGTTTTTTTAGAGAGCGAATGGTAGATTGTGATAAAGAATTGGATATTTTGGACTTTTGGAGGAGTTATGAATATAGGTATCCGATTCTTTCTCGAATGGTAATAGATATCTTATCAATTCCAATATCAACTGTTGCATCGAAATCAACATTTAGTATTGGAGGAAAAGTGATAAATATGTCACGTAGTTCTTTTACGCCTGATAATGTTGAAACTATCATTTTAACTCGTGATTGACTGTATAGTAGAGGAGGTTTGCTTATTTAATTAAATTTCTATGTTATTATAACTACTAGGTATTATGCAATATTTATTTATTTATCTATCTTTTGAATTTTGAATGCAGTTGAAGATTTTGTAGATAAGGAAGAACTTGCTGAAGATATTGCTCAAGCTGAAAGAGCAGGTCGTACCTCATCTAGTGTATCATCTTGCTCTATTTGACTTTATTTGAATTACTACACTAGCGCAGGCTGCATTACTACACTAGCACAGGCTGTGTAGTTAGTGCTTCTATTTATCTTTGAAAATTATGTAGTCAATAAATTATTGTTTATTTGTTGTTTTAACTTGTAGTATTGAATAAATTGTTTGTAAATTTTTTTCCAGTTTGATAACTTGTAACTTTTGAGATGTTAATTAATAAGTTCAATTTATGTTATTCGATTCATAACTTAAATTATATTTTGAATTCTTTCATGATAGGCACACGAGGAGAAGAAGATGAAAGCTTTGATGTCACAAATGAAAGCATTTCAATTAATTCAAGGCATTCAAATGATTTTTTGAAGTTATTTGAAGGATGGGTTGAGATTTTTTTAGTTTATTGATAGTTTTATTTTGAGAGATTCACACGATTTGAAAATAGTTGTATTTAAAGAAACTCGTATGCTTTAAGAACAGTTATAATGTTTAGATTTTATATTCACACAAGTCACACGATTTGACTCGTTTGAGTTTCTATTTTGAGTTGGATTGGGATTAATTTATTATGTTTTATTGGTTACAATTTTACTTGCATAAATCATGAGTTGTTAATTATTATAAATGATTGAATGATTGATATAGTTACTAAAAAAATTAATACACAAACTAATTGCAAGTTATCGTATACAATTTAAATTATTATGACAAAAAATAAATTATTAATAAAATTATATTTGAGAATGGCGGATTATCCGCCCATCCACCATGAATTATCTGACCCAAAATCGCCTAATCTGCCACTTAAACGAGTCAAATGTGGATTATGATTTTTTCACCCGATAATCCACCTTATTTGCCATGGATAAATCGACCCGATCCGCTTTGCCAGGTCTATGTTTAGGAGTGCGACACATTTGAGACCAATGACCTTTTGTTCCATACCTATAGCAAATATTGTCATTATTTTACACTTTGTTATTTTGTTCAGAACGTTTTTTACACTCTGCCCATTTCTTTTGAGTCTTTTCAACACCTTTACTTTCAAACTTTGTAGGATGATCATCATGGATCCAACAATTTTTCCTCCCATGACCCCTTTTACCCACCACGATCTCGTCCACGACCTTGAGAAAAAAGCCACAGTCACTTCAGGGAATAGTGTTGAGCCAAATGGATGAGAAAGATGATTTTTCAACAAAAGCTCATTATTTTGTTTAGCCACAAGTAAACAAGAAATTATGTCATAATATTTTGTAAATCTACGCTCTCGATTTTGCTGCTGTAGGAGCACCTTCGAAGATTAAAAAGTCGAATATATTTTTTCTAACATATCATCATCCGTATTTTTTTCTCCACAAAACTTCAATTGAGAGCCAATTTTAAACAAGGCTAAATTATATTCACTTACAGTTTTAAAATCTTACAGTCGCAAGTGTGTCCAATCATATTGAATTTTTGGAAGAATTACCATTTTTTTTATGTTCATATCTCTCCTTTATATTGTTCCAAAGGACTAATGGATCTTTAATAGTAAGATACTCAATTTTCAATTTTTCATGTAAATGGTGTTGAAGGAAAATCATTATTGCCTTTGCGCGATCGTATAGGGATGCTTGATTTCTTTCTTCATTTGTACTTTCAAGATTCATAGTATTAAGGTAAATCTCAGCATCAAGTACTCATGACAGATAATTTCTTTCACAAATATCAAGAGCAACGAATTCAAACTTTGTGGGGTTTGACATCATAAAGTTACTTTGAAAACAAATAAAAATTCAAAGTTAGGTAAATATTAAATGAAAATGTTATTCTCACATGTATCCCAACATAAAAATATTTAGGGACACGTACTTAAGATAAGAGATATAGTTAACATATAAATATAGTTTGAAGAAAAATTAAAGTTATATAGATAACAAATGTTAAAGGAAACAAGATTCTTACCTTAGAATAATACCAACGAAACTTGTTGTACCATTGGAGACTTGATCGTGTTGATAACGTGTTGTAAATGAAATAAAAAGAGGAAAAAAAAAATTTAAAATTATAGAAATTTAATAGTTTAGTTTTTCAGGAACTAGATGTTACTAATCATCTTATTATTTCATTTTGTTGTAAAATAAGTCCTTATATAGGCAAATACATTAGCATCTCAAAAGTTAGTCATATAATGAACCGAAATAAGATCAATATAATTTTATATTATTTTGACCTAAATTCATAAAAATCTAAATTTAAATCTCAAAATTTCTTAAAAGTAATATATATATGCAGTTAAACCGGGGAAGGGAGTATTTGGGGAAAGTAAAGTAATTAAAGGGCTACAGTCCAAAAGCATCACTTTTCTGAGGGATAAGCTTCATGATATGCATATCCACACCATATACTATATTTGTATATTGCATGCATGCAAAAAGATCCTATATATATATATATATATATATATATATATTGCATCCAAGCTCACGAGGGCATATAAAAAAAAATTAGAATTTTTGGGTTGGTTGACCACCTGAAAATTCTGGAGGAGGGCCAGTCGAGTTCCCTAAACTAAGGGACCAGAAAAGAGTAAACCATGTTCCCAAACATAAAGTTGGTATGGTGAATTTCGAGAAGAGGAAATTCAAAGCCGCCTTCACACTGCTCATTGATTCTTTATTGTATAGAGCCATGTGAAGGAAGAGCAGCTTATTTTTACTTGTGCCACGTGAGGAGAAGCTTATTTTTATATACATACATATCTACACCATATACTATATTTGTATATTGCATGCATGCATAAAGATCCTATATAATATATATATATATATATATATATATATATATATATATATATATATATATATATATTGCATCCAATTGCACGAGGGCACATAAAAAAATTCAAATTTTTGGGTTGGTTGACCATCTGAAAATTCTGGAGGAGGGCCAGTTGAGTGCCCCAAGCTAGGGGGACCAGAAAAGACTAAACCATGTTCCCAAAGATAAAGTTGGTTATGGTGAATTTTTGAGAAGAGGAAATTCAAAGCCGCCTTCACACTGCTCATTCATTCTTTATTGTTTGATTATAAATGACTGAGGAAAAGTCCTGTGATGAAGCAATTAAGATGATGGGATTTAAAAATGCGGGAAGAGAGAGTTGTTCCAAGAAAAGTGGGAAGGAGCCATTCTTTTTTAATTATTTTTTATAGAGCCATGTGAAGGAAAGAGCAGCTTATTTTTATCCAGCCATGTGAGGAGAGGAGCAGCTTATTTTTACTTGTGCCAACTGTAGTGCCATGCGAGGAGAAGGAGTTTTTTCCCGTTTTATAATTAAAAATAAATAAAATATAAAATAATACTTTGGTTGCGAAAATTTTTTTCAAAATAATGCTCACGTAATCTCGCAGCTTCATGCTGCGAGATTTAAATTGATGGCCACTCTGCCTTCGACGCGTGGCAAAGAAAGAAATAGGGGTCACGTGACGTGTGGCGACGGGTGAAGAAATCTCGCAGGTCCAACATGCGAGATTTAAGAAGCCATCGAATGGAGAGGCGACGCGTGGCTGCGAGATTACGAGGCATCGTGACACATGGAAAATCTCGCAGGTCCAACATGCGAGATTTAAGAAGCCATCGAACGGAGAGGCGACGCGTGGCTGCGAGATTACGAGGCATCGTGACACGTGGTAAATCTCGCAGGTCCAACCTGCGAGATTTGTTTTGCCTGCTGAATTCCTTCCCGAGCCTTCTCAGAACACAATAGTGCAAAGGAGAAGAGAAGAAAAGTTGCAGACCTTCCTTCGAGCTTGCAGAGGACCGTTGCGTTGGCAGGTGACCGTTCGTGCAGGTGACCGTTCGGGCTCGGGCGAAGGCGAGGCGAGGCTATTTAAGAGCCGAAGATAGGGTATGTTATTTAATATTTAGAAAAAAAACGTGAATATTTTATTTAAGTTACTGAGATTTACATGAGATAATTATTTATGTTTTGAGTTTGTTTGATATCACACGCCGCGTTCCGACTATTGGGGTTCGTTGCTGCATCTAGAGGAAGGTTAGTTTTTTTAATTAATAATTTCATTATAGTTTATGTCTTTAGTAGTATTTGTATATACTCCGCATAATCATTTAAATTTTTAATAATATAATCTGAAAATTTGAAATAAAAAAAAAAGTATATTGATCAAATATTTATGCTTCAAATTTTATTTTCAATATTTTAAATTTACATATTCATTAATATCAAAGAAGAAATAGTGTTTAGGACATTTGTTTGTTTGTATTTTTTGTGTTGTTTGTGGGTCTTAACTCACTTTGATAAGGTTATTTTGGAATGCACAATGCCATTTCTAATGTGTATTACAAGTCCTTCCTAATTCGTAACAAGGGCGACAATACTACCCTCGGATGTGTGGTTCCATTGAAGAATATTATAATATAGTTTGGTTATCTTGATCAATTTTAAGAACCGAATTTAAACTTGCTGAACTTAACTTGAATTTAATTTACTATGAACCACTATGAATATACATATGGAAATTATGGTTAAAATTTTGGTCAAAACAAGTCAAAATATCATTGACTATCTTCTTACTACTTCTCTAATTTAATTTCAATCTTCCAAAATATAATTTTTACATCCCAATGAGAAGCCCTCCAAATTTGGAATCCAAAAACTATATATTGAAATCAAGCCATTTGCACTTCAGTGAAGATTTTTTAAAATTTATAAAAATTTCATTGATCTTCCTCGGGATTTCAAAAGTATTATAAAATTTTCTATTGTATAATTATCTTATAGTAACAAATAAGTTGTAGTTTGTTGATCTATAAATGTTTAATAATAAAGTTAAAAGGTTATATTTAAGTTAATTTAACTTGTTTAACAATAGTCTTTTATACTCATATTGAGTGTGCTCCATGCCAAAATCATACAAATTTTTTTGTTAGAGTACGATCCGATATACTACACATGACTATGATTTGTTTGTGTTTGGAATTTGATAATACAAACTATATAAATGACAAAAGGTATGTGGTTAACTAGTTGCCTTTGGGAGATAATTATTTATATGTATCATTGTAGTGTCATCTTCATCAAGATTTTCCCATCACTTCTCTATATTGACTTATCAAAATTTGTAAATTATATTGTATTTGATGACACAAATTTGAAACTTTATATATAAATTTGTTAAAATTTAGATAAAATTGAACATAACTTGAACTTGAATCATAATTGATGTGTGGATTCTCACTCCTCCAAAATTTTGTTTAAGAAAATTTTAGAAAAATAAATCTCATTTTCTTTCTTATGTATAAAAAATAACTTTCTAAATTAGTGACAAGATGAGTTCATTAGAGATAAATGATATATTAAAAATAATTTTTTATTAATGTTTGGAAGCAATGTGAATATGATAGTCGCATGCATATAAGTTGAAGGAATTATAAGTTAATTATTTAGTATACACTCAATGGCACATGATGTTTTGGAGCTTTTGAATCTATATTTGAGATATGTATATACATACATATATATATATATATATATAATTAATTTTATTATATAATATAAATATAAAATGTTAAATAATTTTTATGAAATATTAAATAAATATTTGTGACACACGCATTAATTGAAGGCTTCCTTACAAAAAAATTTCGAAGATATTATATGTTATATCTAAAAGTATTTGTTTTCTAAGCGCGAATTTAAATGCCTCCTGCATGGCTGATGCAGGATGTGAATTGCATGCTGGTAGATATCATAGGTTCTCGCATGCTTGAACTATATTATTATATTGTCTGCAAACGTTTAATGGTCATTGTAAAAATGGGTAAATGATCAAATTACACTTGCCATGCTGCCCAAATTTTGATACGGCTTTTCGTAGAGAAGTCAGAATTGCATGCAAGAATATTTTCAAAGTGACAAGTGAAACATTTAGAGAATATTGCATGCACATGAACGTATTGAAAATAATTTTTGTTCACTACTCACTTAGCATACGACTTATACATAAAATTATTGTTTTGCGTAGGTCTTTTATATTTACCGGGCGTCAATCTAGATGGCAGGAAGTTCAAGCAGTATTCCGGTTCCGGTATTGTTGTACATGGGTTGTAACATTATAACCGGCCAAACTGGTGTTAGTTATAGTATTCCACCAGTTCAACCTATTAGAATTGGTCATAGGTGTAAATTAACTAAATTGCATATGAAGATATACAAGTATTTGCAAATTGATCAAAATCAATATGCATTGCGGTTAACCGCAAGATACCCGATTAAGGGGCATCATGACACAATCTTCTATGAGGTTGTTCTCGTAACTAGTGATTATGGTTTGCGCATGGTGTTGGATGCACACTGCGTAGGGACGACATATTTGACTGTGCAATTGTATGTCGAACTCATTCCTCAGATGGGTGTCGCCTCACATGCGCAGCCGGGAACGTCTATTGAGCACGTGGTTGAAGCGGAGGAAGAAGATGCAGATGTTGGTGGGATGCCTGTTGTGGATATGAACGAATGTCCACGATCGTCATTCGATGCGCAGACGTACAAAGGAACTACTATTCATACGAATTATCATGGTGTTTGCGAAGATGTTTCAGCAGAACAACTAGGATCGTTGTTCGCAATAGCGAACAACGCGCTGGACGTGGGGATGAACATCACGAACGATGTTCATTTACAAGATGACACGTACGAGGAGGAAATTGGTGAAGGGACGAACGAGTTCCCCGATGATGTCGACCCACCCCCCCGTCAATTGAACGATGTCACGTGTACGACAGATTTCATGGACGAACCTCCTATGTATGGTGTAATTGACGTAGATGCTGCAGATTTGTCCCATGGTGACGAGCTTCCTATACGGGTAACTCGTTGGGATGAATCATCAGAACTGAGTCAAGGGATGCTATTCGGGTCGAAAGATCAATTGATAGCTGCTATGCGAATATACCACGCTCGAACGCACCATGACTTCTACGTCCTGCAGTCGACCCCACTATTATGGGTTGTTAGGTGTAAGAACTTTGAATGCAGTTGGAGACTGCGTGCGATGTATCGTCAGAAACATCGATTCTTCGAAATCACTTAATATGGTGGTCCGCACACATGCTTGAATGAACTCCTCTCGCAAGACCATAGCCAAATCACGTCGTCCCTTTTTGCTAGTGAGATTGTGAATATGATAAGGGGTGATGCGTCGACCTCAATCGCTACATTGAAAGAATTCATAGATCGTCGTTTTGGCTATTCCATCTCATATAAGAAAATTTGGTTAGGCAAACAGAAGGCAATTGCCCAAGTATTCGGCGATTGGGAGAAGTCTTATCAGACGTTGCCTAGGTGCATGGAAGCAATGTGCACTTATAATCCTGGTACTGTCGTCAAGTGGAGGTGGAACCCTATACCAGGCAGCGATCAGACCGTAACATTTGTATAAGTCTTTTGGGCGTTCGCAGCATCTATTCAGGGTTTTCCTCACTGTCCTCCTGTGATATGTATAGATGGGACACACTTGTATGGTAAGTACAAGGGAAAACTCCTTATTGCGACGTGCCCGGATGCAAATAGGCAAATATTTCCCCTTGCATTCGCTATTGTGCAAGAGGAAAGTTTGGACACATGGAATTGGTTTTTGTGTTGTCTTCGTTCCATTACCGATAGGGACGACATTTGCCTTATATCAGATAGGCATCCAGGGATCATCGCTGCAGTGTCTCACAATCCCGATTGGCAGCCACCGCGTGCGCACCACCGATTCTGCCTTCGACACGTTGTAAGCAACTTCAGCATGAAAGTGCCCAGTGTCAATCTGAAGCGAATGGCTGAGCGCGCGGGAAGGGAGCATCAGGTTAGTAAGTTTAACATGTGGATGGAGAAGATCTTTGATGAGGGTGGGGAACCCGCGAAGACGTTCTTTGATCAAATCGCTTCTCATATGTGGACTCAGTGTCACGACGAGGGCAGAAGGTATAGGAACATGACGACAAACCTCGTCGAATGTTTCAACGCCGTCCTTAAGGGCGCTCGTAGCCTCCCAATCACTGCCCTTGTGCAACTGACATTTTATCGTATTGCACATTATTTCAATAGCCGACGTGAGGCTACTCGTAATGCAATATCAGGAGGAAATGCATTAACTCTTCATATATTGCTTGCGATCGAAAGAAGGAAGTTGAAGGCGATCGGACATCGTGTGACGATGTTCAACCGATCTAGAGGTACTTTTAGCATCACGACTGCGCAGTTGGGACCTTATAAAGGAAACAACGTGCAAACGCTGCGCATTCAGGATTTGCACGGCTGCTCGTGTGGGAAGTGGCTAGCCTTACACTTTCCATGCTCCGACCTTCTCGCTGCATGTGCGGAGACACGACTCAACGCCATGCAGTACGTTGAGCCTTGTTGGACCACCGCTGAACATTATGCGACATATGCGGCGGATTTTCAGCCGATTATACACGAGGCGTACTGGCCAGCATCGTCTTTGCTGACTATACAGGCAAATCCAGCGTATGCTCGACATAAAGGTCGTCCAAGGAGCTCCCGTATACACAATGAGATGGACATTAGGGAAGGTAGGAAAAGGAGCACATGCAGTATATGTCATCAAGAAGGGCATAATCGCACAAGGTGTTCGAGAAGGACCCACTCGGGCAATGCAGCGGGACCGTCGCGTTGATTTCGTATGCAGTTTTATACTATTTCACACCGTTTCTTTTTTTCTTTATACCTATTCTGATGCAACGATGCATTTCTAGGATTGATCCAAGGCTGTCCGATCCGAGCGTCTTGACGATGGGCGATCATCACAGGGCCAGCCGAGCGTGAGCTGAGGGGCATGTGGAGCCCCTGTGCTGCCGAGGGGGCACACAGCTTGCCGAGCGTTGGTTAGAGGAAGACCCTCGCATTGTCCAGCTGATACGCGATGCGGGGTTTTATGGCATTTATCAGATTACTCATATCCAGCTTGATTGGCATCTTGTCACATCATTGGTGGAGCGATGGAGACCCGAGACGCACACGTTCCACCTACCTCATGGTGAGGCCACCGTCACATTACAGGACGTAGCTATTTTGTTCGGGTTGCCGATTGATGGGCGAGCTGTCATTGGTCGCACTGCCGAACCAGTAGAGGGACCTACAGACCGTCAGGGTCGAATCGCCCTACGTACTATGTGCGAGCGTTTGTTAGGCATTGTTTCGCCTGACAGCGAGTTGGTTGGTGCACGCATCCGTATGCGGTTCCTTGAGGGGGATGCGTTTCGTGAGCTCCCAGCACATGCTGATGTTCAGACAATAGCATGCCACGCACGAGCCCACTTGTTGCGTTTGATTTGTGGGGTGATCTTCTCGGATGTTTCCGGCAGTTATGCGCATCTTATGTTCCTTCCACTTCTTGAGGACTTCGGAGCGTGTCACTCGTACAGTTGGGGGTCCACCACTTTGGCGTGGTTGTACAGGGAGATGTGTCGCGCCGCACACCACTCGAAGACACAGATTGCTGGCTCCCTTCGCTTACTCCAGGTTTGGGCTTAAGAGAGATTTCCTTCATTCGCGCCTACGCGGCTAGGTTTTCTGCAGATTGAGAGGGGTCAGGACGGTCGTCCGGTTGATCCTCTCTCGCTCGCATATCAATTAGTACCAATTTTATCTATCCCTATATATTCACTCAATAACTATTACGAATACTAATTCGTAATATGTAGTAGTCTTGCATTTGGGAACTTAGATTTCATCTTATACAAATGGAGGGACGACTTGAGGGCATCGATGGTTGCGCTTCACACATTGCCTTGGTACAGGTTCGAGTTGGACATGCACCGGAAGTGTTGACCTTATAGGTCACACCCTAGTTTTGATAATGACAAATACAATTGTATTTAATAAATATCTAATTCATGTGCAAGTTTATATTAGCATATCTTCAGTGGCATGTGAAAGCTCAAAGCTTGAAGACAATTTCATTCTCTTAATTGTAATCATTTTCAGTGAAATTTGTCTGTAATAGTAATTAGGGTTCTTCGGTTTGTAATAAGCTCACACACACATCACATGCATGATTTAATTTGTAAGCTCAAACCGAACCATAAAAAGACCTTAGGGTGAACCTTCGGTCGACCGACACCTGACTTTTTCGGTGTTTTCAAATTGGACCCCAAATGACCTTAGGACACGCACATATGCACATATATTTATTAGGCACTTGAAATAGACTTATTTAGGTCAATTTGGGACCGAAATGCACACTTGGTGCACTTTCGGTCGACCGGCCAACTCAGTTCAAATTGGCCCGGTCCCAGTCCCAATCGACCAAGACGATGCAATTCATTTACCCTCGGTCGACCGAACCTCTTGGGAGTCAACATTTTGACCTCCCGGTCGACTGAGCGCTTTTGTACTCCAACTACCTGGTCGACCGAAGGGTCTTGGGAGAATTCCCAACGGCCTGGTTGATCGAGCCCTGTAGTTCAAAAAGGCCCCGATCGACCGAACCTCAGAAATTTGGCAAATCGCCCTCTCCCGTCGACCGAGCCACTCAGTTCAAAATTGCCCAAGTCGACCGACCTACTTGAGTCCTGGTCGACCGAACCATTTCTGGTCGACCGGACTTCTCGGGTTGCTCCCATTTTTTACCGCAGTTAATAATTTTTTAACAGGGTTAAATTATCTTAAGTGTCATTAATCTTTTCCAAAAATCCCTAATAAGTCCCCAACGGTCAAAATTTTTAGTATGTCTATATATACTCCTTCATTTGGTGGTTTAAGCACAGATTAGCAAAAAGATTAAGAAAATTTCTCTCAAGCCAAAATACTCATTTTTGCCTCTCATTACTCATACTTCTTTTGAAACTTACTCAAGCTTACCTTCTTCATCTATCCAAATCATTTGTAAGTGTATTGAGTATTATTGCTTAGAGGTTAGCTCTCCATATTGTTGCATATTTGAATCGATTTTTGAGAGCATAACCTAAGTTTTCTTAGGAGGCATTGCCAATAAGCCTACCCTAAAAAAGACTTGTGGTGACTTCCCAAGTATTGCATTATCATTGCAATATCTTTGGAAGTGTGTATTTGTTTTGATTTGCAAAAACATATTTCAAGCTTACTCAAATATCTTGTGGAATTTATTGAACTATTTGTGAAAAGATATTTGTGCTTGTTATACTAATCTTTGTGATATCATTTATATAAGTATATATATATATCATCTGCCGAAAACAAAGATTATATATATTTTGCAATCCAAGCATATACACATTCGTATGATTGACACATTCTATTAATTGATTATGTTGAGGATTGTTTAATACTCTGTATGAACACGCTTAATTGAATATTTTGAAGTACACAGATTATTATTGACACTCTGACGTGCGTACGTCACTTATAGAAAAATTGTTTGAGAGTCGAACCATCTAGACCACACTGAGCTTACATTATTTAAATCATCTATGGTGTTTGTGTTTGTGCGCATTTTGTGGTACAAATCTGCTTTACGTGAAAGCACTCTTGTATTGTACCTTTGATTGTATATCTGAGTGATTCCAGGCGTGGCCTGAGGGGGCGGTAATCCAGCCCGGTAAGGATTGGTGTAAAGGTTGAGGTCAGCCCTGTGATAATTTGACCTGGTTTGTATAGGTGTCGCTCCACCCGTTTAAGTGAGCAAGGTATTGTGATAATCCTTGTGCTGGTTAGCCAAGGCGGGGACGTAGGCAGTTGGCCGAATCTCGATAACACATCTGCGTGTCATCTTCTCTTTACTACTTTCTGGTGCTTGAATGATTGTTTAAACTGCTTTATTTAATTTCTGGTATATTTATATTATTTGCACTAGATTGACCCTAGGCTTGTGAACATACTGCTGTTAGGAGGAATACTTAGAAGATAAAATTTAAAAATACCAATTCACCCCCCTCCTCTTGGGTTCACGGTAAAGCTAACAGGGAGCATGAGGTATAAATCAGTTAAAGTATAGCACATGAAAGTATTTCTTTCTTTCTTTCAGTTGTGTATAGTCCGCTTAACTTTTTGTTTTGTCTAATTGCAGTTTATATGGATGCCCTACACGGATGAGATTTTAGCTGACATGCCGCCTGCCTATACAGACGGGAGGGACCTGTGGGTAGCGCGAGTGCCACTCATATGCTTTCATATTATTGAGTGGTATCTCCCCGATCGAGTCATGCGGTAGTTCGGGTTTTGACAGGTCATTCCCGCCCCATTTATGACTTCGGGGGTAGATATTGTTGGGGACAATCTCCACGGCATGGATGGACGCGGTCGAGGGGTCACAGACTGGTCGAGTACGCACGCGATATTAGTTACTACATGGGAGCATCGGCGAGACTACATCGTACGAGGAGTGGCGGAGCACAGTCCGATGCGTCTAGATGACCCATACTTCACTTTGTATAAGTCTATCACACGCCGCTTCGTCGACAGGACCGCAGCTGTATATTTGAGCCTCGTAAGAAGATTAATGCCACAACTCATTTTATTATATATACGTTCCGATTTGAATGCGTTAATAAAATATGTTCATATCCTGCAGGCTGACATAGTCATTGAGGCAGAGCAGATCTTGTCGGATCCTGCGATCCATCGATTGATGAGTGCTGCACTGGACCTCGTCCACGAGGACGGTCGACGGATCATAGATCGAGGAGGTCGACCTGATCTACCAACACGAGGAGGTCGACCAGCTCCAGTACGAGGAGGACGACATGCCTCCTCTAGTCGTCCAGGGACTCCCATGTCCTCCCCACCAGTTGTACAGGCCGAGTACTTGTTCGGCCCGTCAGCGCCTTATGCGCCTTCCACTGCAGCTCATATTGCCGGACCATCGAGCAGACTGACTGATGCCCCATTCGACTCTGCTGCTACCCCATCCATGTCATTTTTATTGGACGATCTTTTCGATGGGGTGGAGGTCGATGCACCCCCTAGTCCGCCTCGTTCTCGTCCCGAGACATCGTATCATTTCTCACCGCATGCGCTCCGCATGGCTGATGATGATGATGCAGCACCTCTTGGGGGAGAGGATTCACATCCAGCACGACGGGCCAGGACACCTGATGATGCTGACAAGCAGGGAGAGGGTAGACGTAACCGGCAGCCACCACGACCCCGAAGACGACCTCGCTGCGGCACGGAGTAGTTTAGCATTACTTAATTGCATTTTATTTGTATGTATATTATTGATTGTTTTGATTTCATTTGTATCTAATTGATTATTTTTTTTATTCTTTTGTATATATCATTTAATAATTCGTATCTCTAAAGAATTCAATACTGCAAAATCTAAAAAAATGACACATAATTCGTATCGTCTAAATTTGCATGTCTAATTAAGTTAATTCCTTAAATTCAATTGTCTTTTACTGCAAAATTCGTATTGCTAAAATTTGTATGTCTACATGCATTTACGTGCGTCGTCAGATGCAAACGTGTTTCAGCACTCTAAACATTTACACGTTAACCTCCCCTCACCGCCATATACTACATGCACCAAAAATCTTAGGGAGCACTTAATATATGTTCTCTCCATTAAACTCCTAGTCAATTTGTCTTAAAGTATATTAATTAATTACGTATATTAATTTTAATAAAAAAATATAATTGATTAAGTGATATATTAATTTTGAGAGTATGTATATCCTTAATTAAAGTTTATTTCATGATTTCTCTAAACTTATACTTTAATTAACTATCCAAATTTAAAGTTCAAACTGCATGTAGTTACAACATGTAAGAATCGTTAATTTTGCATTTCAATTTAAATTTGTATAATTACAAAAAGTTTAGTATGATTTTCTCTACATTCTCTAATTAAATATGAATGGGTGACTAAGACAAAAAAGCATTCTAACAATAATCCAATTTGACCCAAATCCTACTTTCAAACACCAAAAGGATGGGTCAAAATAATTGGTTTAGTATGCGGATAGTCAAAATATAATAAAAAAAGAGTAAAAACAAAAAATTAAGACGTACGAAGAGGTATTGATGCTGCTATTATCTTTCATACACTCCTTAGAGAGACTATATGCATGCAATATAATATTTATAATTACATATGTAAATTAGAGTCTTAATGCTGCTAACTGAGTTCGTCATACTTGTTTTCAAGTTGATTAAACTTGTGTTAGAAATAGTCACACTCCTTACACGATTAGCTTTTGTCAACTCACGATACTCACGGATCAAATTTCATTATCTATTTCCCATTAATTTTGCATGTGCTCTACAGAGCTTCAATCTTACTTAAAACTTTTTTTTTTTTTTAATTTATTTCTTTAGATAAAATTTAATTAAATTTTAATTTTTAAAGTTATAATTTAAATTTAATTATAACTTTCCCTTTTTACAAATTTAAATTTAAATTTAAATAATAAATTTAACTTTGTCTTGCAAAATGTTTAATTGTTAATTTTAAATATTACATCCAATAAACATTTTGCAGCATTATAATTATTAGGCATTTTTATAACTTATTGAAAATTTATTTCTTCTAAATTTATTTTTGTCATACTTAAAGAATTAGTTGGTACAAAACATCAAAGCATTCAATTCGAAATTTTTTTTCGGTCTCTAATCCACGAGTTTTAAAATATCATTTTATTAAGGACAAATTTTATTATTTCACATGCATTTAATAGTTAACTAACAAAATATTCATTTCGTCAATAAAATTTAATTATACAAAATTTTGTAGTATTTTTTGTAAATTCAGGGGTTATAATCATATTTTGAAATATTTTTTTGGATTTTATCCAAATTTTTATGACAAAATACTTATTTATAATCAATAATTTCTTTTATGTAAATTTTTTGTTTAAATTTATATATTTACAATTTAAAAAATAAAATTTAAGTTAAATCTCGCAGCATGAAGTTGGGAGATTTCGCCTGCACGCTGCCACGCGTCCGCTCCTCATTGGCCCTGAGTTTAAATCTTGTTCGTCTGTCTTTCAATCTCGCAGCTTCATGCGAGATTTCGTCTGCACGCTGCCACGCGTCCGCTTTTCATTGGCCATCAGTTTAAATCTCACAGTTTCATGCTGCGAGATTACGTGAGCATTAGTTTGGGAAAAAATTTTCTATTCAGAGTATTATTTTATATTTTATTTCTTGTTAATTATAAAACGGGAAAAAACTCCGAGGAGAAGCTTATTTTTATCCACCCTTGTGCCTGCCGTATCCATGTGAGGAGCAGTTGACCTTTTTTCGAACCTTGTGCCTAGGTCTTGCGGTACACGACTACATTGGTCGCATAAAATTAAAGAATACCTATCCCCTTCTGTCAGGGCTCACGTCGGCTTCACCACATTTGCTTTCTCTTTGTCTATCAAAATAAAATATTACGATACGCGTGCTACTTCATAAATTGAGGTCTCAGATTATAAGACAAAGCCTGGCCCCTGCGTACACCGTCCGTCTGTCACAATGATACGCGTGATCGTTGATAAATACAATATTTTATTTATTATTAAATACATAAATACAATGACTCGGGGCTCACGTGGGCTTCACCACGTTCGCTTCACTTTCGGAGCTGATATCATTAAAAGAAGAGAATTCAAGCAATACGTCTGAATTTTCTAAATAAAACAACAGACAGAGGCGAGAATAAATCACCCTATAAGAGAACTCTTTCTAATCTAAGAACCTACATCACCTCTGAAATTGATGCGAACCCTGCAATCAAACAAGTCAGCCTTCCAAACGATTGAAATTGTGGCTTAATTGTAAATTTTTCATAATTTAATTTAAACCAAGACAAAAACAAGCAATAAAATATTGTTTAAATAAATAGATAACTCCTTGGGATTATCTTCTTATATATTGATATTGACGATATACATATAGTTCAACTCAATAATTAGCTCTAGTAGAGTAAAATGATCTTGTTTTTATTAAAATCATATCGTGAAAATAATCTGACGCTAAAGATCTCATGTATTATAGAAATAATTTTGGTAGAAGAAAAATGATACCTAAAAACAACGAGTTTTTTTCCCATTTTATTATTATTTTAAAATAATATATTAAATAATATTCTGTTCGAGAAAATTATTCCCAAAAATGACGCTCACGTAATCTCAAAATACACGAAAAATGACTCCTTCCCACTTGGAACCAATTGGTTTGCAACTTGCAAGTAATTTATCACCTTTTTACACAGTGCAAACAGATTAAACTAAAGGGATCTAGAAAATGAATTAACATAATTGATGTTTGATCCGACAAAACCCTCAGGTCCTACATACTGGCAAGATCTGACCATCGTCATTGTCATGTTCACGTCATCAACTTACATGAATTATCCGATTTTCGCATCCTTGGTTTCATGTAGGATTTAGTTTTGGCTCTTCTAGTGGGTTCGTCGTAGTGGAATGCAAATGCTACTATCAGCAAAGGGTGTCTTTTGTTCCATCTGTGGTTTCTAATGCCTAACATAAGTAGGTTTCTGTTCATTTGAAGTTTCATTTATAGGTCCTGTAGGATGATAACAAGGAAGAATTTTTGCATGAAGTTGAATAGTGAAGAATGAAGATAATAAATCATAAGGAAATGATGGAGGATCCTATGTATCGCCATAGATGGTTCTAAGTCTTCTTCTGAACCTGAGAATAATAGTGCAGAAATAAAAGCAATCAGGTAAAGAATTCGTTTGTGCAAACGTTTGCATTATTTTAATGTGATTATTGAAAGTGACTCGCGAATTGTAGTTGATTGGTTTCGGAAAGATAGACGTACTTTGTGGTATCTTTGAGAATTTTGGGAGGAGCTCGTGGTGGAGCTTGAAGGAGTGAACATCATGTTGATGTATCAATATAGAGAAGACAATAGTGCGGCTGATTTTCTTACTAAAGAAGAAGAAATGGGAAACAATGTAATTTACGAAGAATAACACATTTTACCACGTTATCTGAAAGGTATTCTTCGGATGGATAGGTGGGGTCTTGTTTTCATTCGTCATTAGTTCAACTCTAGAGTTTCGTTTGGTGTATTTTTTTTTTTTTTTTATTTTGGTTGTGTTTATGTGTTTATCTTCTGTGTTAGTTATATTTAGTTTTGTTATCCTAATTTGGTTGGTTGCTAGTTTTGGGAGGGTTTTCTGTATTCTCTTTTTTGTTTTATCTTGTAACCACGGTATTCCTCCACCAAATGTGAGGGTATATTAATAAATAAATGGAGGTGCCGCCCTTTTTTTTTTTTTTTTCAAATCTTCTTCTGAATCTTTTTCCTCGTTAGAGTTCAACCATGGTTAAGAGGTATGGGAAGTGTTGGAGGATGAGGACAGGGTTTGGAAAGTGGCCATGGCAAAGGTAGGAGTTTATGGTGGCAGTTCCTACTTTTGTGCACATTGGGGGTAAGGAAAACCATATTGTTGATCGCTATTCAGATCTCCATTGGAAACTAACTTGGACTAATAAGTCTCTTGTCGAGAGTGATTCCACTATTGAAACCTCCAGTGCACTTGATGCCTCCATTGGGGAGTTGAGTACGTTATCTAATATGTCCAGGAGTATAACAATCTTGTCTACATGGTTCAACAACTCCAAACTTAGTCATATACATCTAATGCTACTGTGACCCATTAAGGTAGAGCCAGGCTTCTTGACTCTTCATCCTCGCCACCCTAGGTTATTGGTTCTGGTACCCGCTTCCATATGACAATTAGTCCAAAGCAATATTCTTCCATTTCCTCCTATGCCTCTTTCCTTTCTGTTATACTTGCCAAAATTCCCCTTGAACTTGTTATCAATTAGTCAATTAACTAAATCTCATAACCATTTGTGACATTCTTTCCTTCTAATTGTGTTATTTAGGATCTCCAAACAAAAAAATAGGATTGGTGGACGGCTTGAGAAGGACTAGTACTATTTTGATGGTGGTTAATTCTTGTCATATTACTTCCTTAATTTTTACTCATGGTGTTTCTATTGACCAATGTCATGCTCGATTGTTTGGGTCAACCATCCTTTTAAAGTATTAATAAATATTTTTTGTGTTCTCTTTTTTTTTCATTAATAATAATAATAAAAATAATAATACCCCAATTGATGAAATATGCAATTTGTTATACAATTTCAAGAGATTGAGAGTGAGATTCTTTGACATTGAAGTGATTGGACTTTGGAACCCTAACGTCACTACACTAGCCTTGTAGACTATGTTAGATGTCCCAGCCCCCAAAATTCTCCCCCCCCCCCCCATAAGGTCATCATGATTTTGTCACTCTTCATTAAAAAATATTTATTTTAATAAATTTGTTGACTAGTGACTTCCATTGCCCATATTCAACCACGCACTTTGAGTTGTTTATTTTTTGTTGAACCAATATTCTATAATATGAATAGTATCAACTAAGAATTGGATGAAATAATCTGCTATAAAAATAAAATTCTTTTCCCCTATTTTAATATCCAACAATAACCTAAACAACGGAAGGCCAATCATAAAAAAAAATAAAAAAATCATATATAATACAATACAAGAGTGTCAAATCATTCCATGATATACAAACAACATTGTTTCTCTAGAAACTACCCTTTCTAATACCAAGGGTTTACAAAACATGCCACCCAAAAAGTAATACTCACTCTCAAAAAGGGCAGTACAACAACCCCTCTACCTGCAAGCCTGCTCTGCTCGCCCAACTGGTTCACCTAAAAAACAGTTCAACACTGGAATAAGCCAATGCTCAGTAAGACGAAACATGCTATTACTAGTATGTGGCCACTGAGCTATAGTGAGTAAAAAAAATCTGATTTATGAGTTATGAATAATTGAATCTGGAAGTGCTGATATTACATAACGTACAATAAAACCATTAACTATATTATTTAACATGTCAATTTGCATGAAACTACTTTTCGTATTAATACTACCATTTCTGAAAAATCTATTTATACTTATAATATCTGAGAAAATTCCCCTGGATGGCAGTATGATATGATTTAACCCCTCATGACAGGGTTGTGCGGTCCAAAGGTGGGAACTATCCTGGCTGGCCGGTCAAGGTAAGTCAACTGAACTCCGACAGTCTAATCGGGCCCCTCAATCCATATCTGATGGAGAGCCTGTCTCGACGTGGACACGATCGACCTCATACCACTTACTATTTGAGTAAAGTGGTTGCACTTTGAATTGAATATCTGTAGTTACAATACCGTACTTTACTGTCTGATCCATCAGGGTCTGATACTATATAGGTAACTGATATCTGTAATATAATGTTTTTACTGTGGTTTCTAAAACAACCATAACCCCATAAAATTTAACTAAAATTCTAAATAAGCTGACCGAAAATCAGTTTTCTGTATAACTGAACTGTTGTCTGAATATCTGTATATTGGAGCGTTATAGTACTGATAAACATGTTATTTTAGAATTACTGAAAATTCATATTTCTGAGTATACTGTTCACTGAAAAATTCATCATTCTATATCATGCAAATATCATAGTATTTATGTTAATGACTATAAACATGGTATTCACAAATTCTATAATTATAGTACTGTTTCTGTTATTGACTCAAGCCACACAAATACATACTAATATTATCAAGTCCTGAAAACTATAATAATAATAATAATAATAATAATAATAATTATATATATATATATATATATATATATAACCTGAATAGTAATTTGATAAAAATATATAATTCATGCTGAAATCATAAGAGAGTTTCCTAACATAACATGTTTCCCTTACCTGACTACTGGAAAGTCCCTATGGTATACTGGTCTAACACCCGCAGGGCTTCCTACTCAACACCCTGAAAACAACATTCGTTAGAAGAAAATATCATTATTTCTTTGCCTACTTCATTTCCTACAACTGGCAGAGGGTCAAAAACTGACTAAAAGACCTTATCCTGATTTTGGAAAGAAATTCAACTCGATTCCACCAATGATCTGCTCCGATAAACTTGGAGAGAGCTTCGCCAAGAGCGTCATGGTGGTCTCAGCTAATCGATCTGACGACTAACGGGGTTGAAATCGAAGAGAGATGGAGGAGAGGCCATAGGAGAAAGAGAGAGAGAGAGAGAGAGAGAGAGAGAGAGAGAGAGAGAGAGAGAGAGAGAGAGAGAAGAAGTTGTGTTGAATTTTATGTGATTAAACTGAGTTTAGGGCTATTTATACTGCGAGATTCGTCGATGAGCTACGTTACCTTGTCGACGAATCCTATAGAAAGTTCGTCAATGAATTTCAGACTTTCCAAAAATGCTTTCTCGGTATCTTCCCATCGATGAGACGAGACCTCGTCGACGAGGTCCTGAAGAACCCTCGCCGACGAAACCCCAGTGTTTGTCGATGAGATCTGAAAAAATTTCTTGAGTTATTATACCCAAAATGCGATGTCGTTACTGTTCCCATTTTCCATTTCTCTTTATTATTTAAATAATAGTATTGTTTGGGTCATTACATTGGAGCTCAAAATTTGATATACAAATCCACCTTACAACTTACAACTTACAAGCTCATGTTCTGGTTAACTAATTCTTAAAATATAATTAATTTATCAATAATGTACAAAAATTAAATTATAGACTTATCATTCAATTTCAAAATCTAAATAATAAACTCATGAGACAATTTCAAAATACATCGATTTTATTTATGACCTAAAATGATCTTAAGATAATAATTATGAATAAATGTATACTCCCAATAATTATTAGAAAAAAGTTGTAGAATATTTTAATTTTATTCTCATTGGTTGTTATAAAACTTACATTATAATTTTTATATGTTGTTGAATCAATATTCTATAATATGAATAATATCATTTCGCGCGGTGTGGGTGTCCAGTTATATAAAGAATCATTACTGTAAAAATTTCGGCAGAGTCTCCTTTTAAAAATGACCATTTCCCGTCCATACACTTATTTAAAAAAAAAACACACACACATTTTTCCTAAACAATCGATACCAGCATGTTCACAAATTTTATTCACAACTTTTATACATAATCAAAGTATCAAATTAATGTAAAAATTTCGGGAGAATATCCTTTTAAAAATGACCATATCCATCCATACACCTATTCAAAGAAAACATTTAACCTCGGTAATCGAGATCAGTATGTTAACAAATTTCATTTAATAGTTTCATGTATAAGTCCGTGGAAAACAATACATAAAAGCACCTGTTCAAATCTATGCAATTGTTAAAAGAAAATCATTTTAATCGGGAATACCAATATGGTCACAACATTCATTTACAACTTTCATTGACACGCCATACACAACTTTCATTCACATATACATGTTGTGGAAGATGAATAAATATTTTCAATTATACATAAATATTACAACGATACTATACAAATGAAAAAAAAAAAAAATAGAAGTTGTACAAATGAAATAAAAATAACCTATCATACTACTCTGTGCCGCATGGAGGTTGTCTTCGGTTTCGAGGTGGCTTCCGTCTACGTCTGCCTTCTCTTGGCTTCTCATCTGCATTTGGTGTCCTGTCCCATCGACGTGTTGTATGTCTAGCATCTCCACCAATAGGTACTGCATCATCTACATCCATACGAAGCGGATAGGGAGATAACGTATATGAAGGCTCTAGAAGAGATAGAGGTGACATGACGGGTGCATCCACCTCCTCCACATCGAGAATGTCGTCGACTAGGTATGACATCGATGGGGTGGCCGTAGAGCCAGACGGGGCGTTTGCCTGTCTACTAGAAAGACCCGCAATATCGGCCCCTAGCAAAGGCACATGCTGTGTGTATGGGCCAAACATGTACTCTATTTATACAATGGGCAGCGAGAAGGCCATACTCAATGGACGTAAGCTCGAAGCTGCTTAACCTCCTTGTACTGGAGCTAGTCGACCTCCTCATGGAGGTAGGGCTTGTCGAGGTATATAGATACGTAGGCGGTCCTCGTGGACAAGGTCCAATCCTGCAGAGAGTAGATCAATCTTATGTAGTACGTCAGCCTACAATATAAGAAAACAAATTTTCAGTCGTCTGACATTGTAACATACACAATAAAAAAGTAGGTGTGAGTTAAAGTCTTCTTATGAGGCTCATATATATAGCAACGGTCCTATCAACGAAACGTCGTGTGATAGACCTATACTTGGTAAAGTATGGGTCATCCAGACGTATCAGACTATCCTCCACCTCTCCCGGTAGAATATACTCTCACCGATGTTCCCACGCAGTCACGTACATCTCATGCTTGGCCGCCCAGTTCGTGAACCCTTGACCGCATCCATCAATCTCATGTAGGTCTTGCTTATGTACATCTACCCCTGATATAAAAAAGTGGTCGAAAATGCCCTACCGATAGTCAAACTACCGCATAACTCGGTTAGAGAGATACCACTCAATAATACGAAAGCATATGAATGGAAATCGAGCTACCCACAAGTTACTCCTGACTGCAAAATCGGTGGGTAGGTCGACCATGATGTCATTTATGTAGGGCCACCAAATGAACTGTAGATAAACAAGGAAAATGTAAGTGAACTATATGTAGCTTGTAGAAAAAAACCTATGATGTGCTACACTTTAATCAGACCATACCTTATGTGCCCGGTGCATGTCCAACTCGAACCTGTTCTAGGGCAAGGTGTGTTGTGCAACCGATGGCGCCCTCAAATCATCCCTCCATCTGTACAAAATAAAACATAAGTTGCCGAATGTAACGAGTAGTAAGTACTACGAATTATAATTCGTTTTACTTATAGCACAAATGCATTGTAAATGAAGTTGTCACTAACCAGAAAGCGAGAGGGATTGGGTCAATCGGACTACCGTCCTCATCCCTCTCAATATGCAGCGAACCGAGGCATGTAGGAGCTAAGGAGGAGAATCTCTCCTAGGCCCAAGCTTGTAGTAAGCAGATGGGCCACAGATCTCCCACCAATCCTGGTAAGTGGCGCGGCACATCTCCCTATAAAGCAACACCAACGTCGCAGACTCCTAACTGTACGAACGAATCTCTTTCGAGTTTGCAATGAGAGGAAGAGATTATATAGTAATCCTTTAAAATAAATTCTAGCATGCAGCATTTGTTAATCATTCGTGTAGTGACCCAGAAAATTATGGTATTTAAATAATGGAAGAAGGGGGAAAAAGGAATTAAAGAAGGTAATTAAACAGGGTCTCGTTGACGAACACATGGGATTCATCGACGAGTGCACATGAGGGGCTTGTCGACAGGGACGTGTCTCGTCGACGAGAAGATACCGAGAGGATATTTTGGCAATTTTGAATTTCGTTGACGAGGGGTGAGAGTTCATCGACGAATTGTCTTCTTGACCTCATCGACGAAGTACAGTGTATAAATAGCCTCAACTTCATTTTTTTGGGCTGAAAATTGACGTAAAAACTCCCACTCTCTCCTCCACTCATCCCTCCTCCCTTCTCTCTAGGTTTTCGGGCCAGAGAAGTTCTCTACAAATCTACTGGAGTGGATCATTGGTGGGACTACCTTGAAATTCACCTTAGGTTTATGGTAAGACTTTTTATTCAAAATTTGGTCTTTCCATAATTATAGAAAAAATTATTCACGGAAAAATATTGAAATTTAGTTCTGGGAGATGTTATTTTTAGGGTATTGAACGGGGAACCCTGCGGGTGCAGAACAAAACTATATAAGGGTTTTTTGGTTATCAGGTAAGAGAATAAGTTAAAGCAATAATTTTTTTCATGAAAATTATTATTAAATTATTAGTAGATTTATGTTCAGAAAGCATGTATTGTATTTAAATATTATTGAGAAAATGCATATTTGGGAAAATACTGCTGTTGCACTGAAATGTATCTTTTAGTATAAAATGTCAAAAAGTATGGTTTCAGAATAGAATGTATAGTTTTATTTAGTATTGTGTGGCATGGATATTATTTTACGTGAATAGTATTATGTTAAGATAATTTTACAGATAAAGTATGTTTCGAAAATTATGGAATAATACAATACATTACGATTTTATAATACATGATAAATAACATGTTTATTCAGATCATTATGTATGAAATGTTCGGCGCAAGGCCGTGATTGTGGGATCCTAGATATATATATTTTTTGTATTTTTGGAGATTGTATATAAATACAGTATTTTGGAATATAGTTGACTCTGGTATTATGTTCTTTACGGTTGGGTGAATGTAATTTATATTTACTGTTGCTTAAATTTCCGTTGTGAATGTCAAATATGTCCCCGTTACCCATGAGTTCGGGTTGACTTTATTAAATATGTTTTATTATATGGTAAGTTAAGCAGGTCATTACAATTCGGCACATGGTTTATATACTTTGAATATTTTGGGTGGGAAAAATTTTATAAAAAATTCGGAAGCATGTCATTTATAAACTGAACATTTTCCCATCCTGCATATCACAAACCGTGCACCAAATATCCTAAGCGTTTCTACTACATGCAATTCACAACTCACTGCAACAGTCATGCAGGTGGCATTCAGTTCAATCAGCATGCACTCCTAATCAACTGCATCAGTCATACAGTTGGCGTTCCAGATTAATCATGAAAAAGATAGTATATTCAATAACAGTTAAGAAGTAAAACTACCATATGCATGAACATCAAATAGTTGAGAAGTAAAAATACTATGACTACAATAGAAGAATAGAAAATTTTAGAGAAGGGAAGATGATTATTATCGCATGCCTATATTTATGACTTGAGCTCAATGACTAAAACACATGGTAATATTTTTTTGTGAATTGAGGCGAGATTAAACTTGGAGTAGAAAAGGTGAAGATGTGCAGAAAATTTAAGTAAATTCATTTTTATTTGAAGATACAAATCAAAATATTATTTGAACTCAATGATTATTCGTGTATAATGCATTTGAACATCTATCATCACCTAAGATAATTTTTATTATATGCATTGAAATTAATATTAAATTAATCATAAATGCATTAACTAAAGTGTTGGATGCATATTCTATATTTAATGACAAGTGATCCACTCATTTTAAATTGTGTTTATCTTTTTTTTTTTTTTCTCTCTCATAAGAAACCATTTTAAACTTGAGATCCCTGACCCGAGCCATTAGAAGATGGGAAGATGTATGAAGTAAGATGTGTTATCTTTTGTTGTATAACTTAGGATTAGTGTGAGCAACAATTTTGATAATTATGAGTTATTATAATTATACTTTTTTAATTTAAATTTGTGACATATTTATTAATAGTTCTCATAATTTTTAAAATTATTTTAATGAAAAATTGTAAAACCAGACAAAATCAAAATCATCCTGGCAACCATTGTGAAGTGTGTATCTAATTAGTCTATAGAAAACAATTATTTTGACCCAATATTTGGAAAGATTTTGAATTGAAATAAACTATAATATAAAATTATCTTAAAATTTACCTAAATTAATTCAAATCTAAATTAAAAACCTCAAATCCATGTAGCATTATACAATTTCTTTAGGCTAAACAATTCAAGCATCACCAAGATTTTATTCCGGCTGCAACTAAGCGGTAAAACATCGGCCAAGTCAAAATCAATCTGTCAGTTGTAGTTTACTACTAAATATTGAATTATTTATTCATACTTTTTATTATTTATTTTAATTAAAGGAGGATGAAAAGTTACTTTTCTTTTAAAAAAAATGTACCCATTTGGAAAAGTGATGAAAATGAAAAGAAATTTCAGGAAAAGATGGGCTCACGCAATTGAGTGTTGGGGAGGCAATTAATAAAATTCTAAGCAATTTCAGATACATAAATGGTTACAGCCATTTCCGAAATTTCCTTTTTTTTTTTATTTAACTATGCAGCAACCTTTGAATACGCTGCCTTATATATATATACACACACACAGATTCTGAAAAATTCCGAAAAGGGTGTAATTTTCAAAAAAATGTTGCAATTTTAGCAACAAAAATTAAAATTTATAACTATACCCTGAAAATTAATGAAAAAAGTTGCTCACATTCATAACAATTAATGAAATTCTAAGTAATTTCAGAACAATCCATATCTATTGTTATTATTCAACAATGAAAAATGCATAATAATATAAACATAATTATAAATAAAAATGTTCAAACTTAATAATAATATTTAAAAACTCCCTATTGTTTCCTCCATGTTAATATAATTGCACAGACAATATGCATGAATTAAATGGCAATAAATATACATAAAATAAATGGCAGGAAATACACATGAAATACATGATAGGAAATACACATGAAATACATGGCAGGAAATACAATATAAAATTCAAGAAAATAAAAAACAAAATCACAATAACCCTAACCTCAATATTGGGGGTTTCCAGCAAATGCTTGCAATGAACAATGAATGTATTAAAACTTGAATCAAAATAACAGATTCTCCACAAAATAAAAAATGTGAGCAAGGATCGAAGAAATTGCATACCTCATCTCCCCCTTTTGTACCTTATCCCCAATGTTTGACGAACAACAGTCGACGAGTCCTCTCCAACGGTCACTTGCTCTTCCGTTTAATTGTCTGGCCAACTCTGCCCTCTTCTGTGTCTGCTCTGCAAAGCTTCTTGTCTCTCTGCAATTCGTCTGCGAGCAAAGGAAGGAGAAAAGTCAATATTCAAACAAAACTCGTTGGATGGTCTAGCGAGTTTTGCCACGCGCCCAACCATGGATGGACTAGCGAAACTCAATTCCAAAGCAAATTTCATTGGATGGATCAACGAGATTTGTCACGCGTCCAACGCTGCATCACTTTTTCAAGCAAATCTCGTTAGACCAATCAGTAAAATTACGTTCACTTCATTCTGAGGATTAATTTTCTGAAAAAAATATTATTTAATATATTATTTTAAAATAATAATAAAATGGGAAAAAACTCTAAAAACAACACCTCAATTATCCCTTAATTAATTAATAATCGCGCGGCGGAGAAGTTAGTGGCTGAATGTCATTTCACCAATTAATTCTTCACCTTCTTCTTATTGTTCTTCTTCTTCTTCGCCCCGTCTCTAGTACTGTGTAAAACCACTATCCTCCTATTTATACCCGTCGTCCAGCGCCAGTTACAGCCATAGCCACCAACTGAACTCATAAAAATACCCCCCCCCCCCCCTCTCTCTCTCTCTCTCTCTCTCTCTCTCTCTCTCTCTCTGTGAGAATGGAAGCCAGCAATAATTACAACGACCTCGTGATTCTGAACGACGACCAGCTGCGCACACTCGCCGAGGAAATCCGCTACGGAGAAGCAACCGTCATCCACCAGACCAAGTTCAAAACCAGAAAGGAGCGCGATGAGTTCATCTACGACAGCAAATCCAATCAGGAGTCCGTCCTCGCCCTCCTCGCCACCGGCCAAGAAGTGGTAACCAAGTACCAAGACGACGCCGTTAAGGGCCCCATTGCACGCGACTTGCACCTCTACATCGTCTACTGCTGCAACAGCGCCCTCCAGACCGTCCCCAACTACCACGTCAGGAAGGACTACCTCAAGAAAATACGCGACCACGTGGACGCGCTCCTCAGCGTCCTCGATGACCTGGACGCCGCCGAGCGAAACGCCGTCGTCGTGGTGGGCGATGGCGTCGTCCAGTACAAGAATGCCATGTTGATTTACACCCGACAGTTCAAGAGCACCCTCTCCTCCAACTTCTCCGCCGGGCTTAAGAACGAAGGCATCAAATACGAGAACCTGGTGCAAACGTACGTATACGTATACGTAGAGATTTATTAATTTATTAGTCCTTGGTTTTTTTTTTTTCACGTTTAAACTTTTTGGTCTATCATTAAAAAAAATGCATATATGATTTTTTGTTTTTTTTTTAAAATACCAGCTAATCTATCTTTTTGCTTTAAATTTTTTTGACTAACTCATTTAATTAGGTATGTGAACAAGCTTGGATTTCAAGGACACTTCAAGGACCTAAGCGATGAACAAAAGGCACAAGTATGTAATTGAATGTTTATTACAACTGTTAATTATCAGATAATTAATTACCAATTGTCACTTGAAAATAATCGGAAATAAGATTACTAGTTATTACAAAAAATAACAACAGCGAGGTCAGTGTGTTTTGCCTTAGTCCTAGATTTTATCATTACTTTATCAAATGTGTGTATGATTTGTGTGCATATAAATTGTGTAGGTGTATGATTCAATTATTGCTAGATCGGGACGAGAATCATCTCCAATCAAGGATGCGATGTCTGCAGCATCTAAGGCTAAAGGCATTGCCGTGAATGTTTACAAAGTGGGGTCAGTGGTGTGGGATATATACACGTCAGATCACAAGTTTAAAACAGCGACACGTGATGCAGTGGTGTCTGTTGCTAAAGAGGGGGGATCGGAGTTAGGGGAAGTCATTGGGGCAGCACTGGCTACGGACCTGCTGGAAGTAGAGGCAGAAGCGCTATTTGTGACCTTGGCTGGAATTGCAGGGGGCTTCATTGGGTCTTTCATAGTGGGAGCATTTGCGGGTTGGTTGATGGATGCCATTTTGGACACCACAACCTTTCCTAGCAGCACCAAAGGACTTCACTGCTACGTCTCTTCCCTACCTGATGGTGTGGCTTTGGCTCGTGCAATTGCACATGATGGCACTAAAGATCCTAATGCCAATTCCACAAATTGATGAGTGCATACTTCTATAAAGAAATACTTAGGGGGTGTTGGTCGAACTTTTACGTAAAATTTGCAATTTTCTAATTATGAAATGTCATATTAGTGCTCGAATCCACACAAGTGAAGCACATGTTTTCATGTGAATTTCATATCACTTTATTGAGTTCAAACACTAATATATCATTTTGTAATTAATGGTAAATTACAAATTCTACATGGAGGGTCTATCTATGTTCCCGCACTCACAAAGTTGCTTGTCTGGGTTGTGAATCAAGGGTTTATCTTTTGTATCAAGGCAGATTCTACTATAAATAAATGTGCCCACTATAAGCTTATATATAACTTTTTGTCCATTTTTTTTTTTTTGTGTATAGTTGTGTCTTTTTGTAACGACCTGCTTAATTTGCTATATAGTTAATCACATTAACTATCCTGATACCACTAATTAGTCATATAATAAAAATCAACTCGAACTCGTGGGTAGCTGGAATACACCTGTCATACACAGCGGAAACCTAAGCAGCAGTAAAAACAAATTACATAAAAATCTCCAAACCATAGAGTACATAATACGAGAGTTATCTATAATCCACCATAATACCGCATATGTCCATCCTCTAACATCAAAAGATACAACAAGGATCTTCCAACAAAACCTACTGATCTTAGCTTAAAAAAAAAACTTACCCTCCTAGTGGGGTAGTACAACGGTCTCAACGGCGGGCTTAGTCCGCCTGTGTTTCTGGGTTCCCTGAAATAGTTTAAGCTAGGGTGAGACACTTCTCAGTAAGGGAAATAAACTAAATACGGCTGTGTGACAACATGAATATTTAATGCTATAATAGATATACAGTACATGTCACATACTTAAAAAAACTGTAAAAAGCATAATTGAGTAAACATATAGTTTCATAATTCTACTAGATTATACTGTTCATAAATCATCTGATATAACTAGTAGTTTTGAAATTTACCCAATGTGAATAGCTAACTGATGTCATGTATTACCCCCCATGACGGGTTGTGCAGCCCGAAGGTGGAACCCAACAATGGCTGGCCGACAACTACGGAGTTAAAAATGTCTGTAAGTATGATGGGCCCGCCACACCCTGGTCCAGACTGTCAGGTGGACGTCTACAACTCTACACTGAAAGTCACATCGACTATCCATCTCTCACCCCCTCTACTAGCAGCGACAGTTAGCACAAGTCTGAACTCAACTGAACTGAACTGTATAACTATGGTATCGTGCTCTTGTAATTGATCTAAACTATCATTTAGGTTCTGATAACATATAATATATGATAATATACTATTTAACGTAAATAGATTGATAGCATGTTCTGATTTTTGTAATAACGTAAATAAATGCGGCCTTGCGCCAATTACATTCATAACTGCGACCTTGCACCCAAAAATATTTATAATTACGGCCTTGCGTTGAAAACATACATAATCCACGGCCTTGCGCCAACTATCAATCATGGCCTTGCGCCGAATATATCATAAATACTGATCTGAATAAATGTATTATTTATCATGTATTCTGAGAACATAATGTACTGTATTATATTGAAATAGCTGCAAATATGCTTTTCTTGTAAACTTGATTATTAGCTTTACTGTGATCCCAAGAGGGGGGAGGGTGAATTGGTATTTTTAAAATTTAATCCCAAGGTAAATATTCTAATACCAGTATATTCACAACCCTATGGTCAATCTAATGCAAGTAATGTAAGTGTATACTGGAAAGTAAATGAAGCAATTTAATCATACACACATGCACCAGAAAAACAATAAAGTAAAGGTGACACACAAAAATGTTATCGAGGTTCGACCAATTGCCTACGTCCCCGCCTTTACTAAAAAGCACAATGATTACCACTATAATCTCAGTTAAACGGGTGGAGCGGCACCTTAACAAACTAGGTCAATTAGCACAGGGCTGACCTCAACCTTTACAACCAATCCTTACCAATCAAGGATGTGATGTCTACAGCATCTAAGGTTAAAGGCACTGCTATGAAGCTTTACAAAGTGGGGTCAGTGGTGTGGAATATATACTAGCCGGATCACAAGTTTAAAACAGTGACGCGCGATGCAGTGGTGAGTATAGCTAAAAATGAAGGATCGGAGTTGGGGGAAGTCATTGGAGCAGCATTGACTACAGAACTGTTGGAGGTAGAGGCAGAAGCTCTTATTGTGACCTTGGCTGGAATTGCAGCGAGCTTCATTGGGTCTTTCATTGTGGCAACATTTGCGGGTTGGTTGATGGATGTCCTTTTGGACACCACAACCTTTCCTAGTAGTACCAAAGGACTTCATTACTACGTCTCTCCCCTAATTGATGGTGTGGCTTTGGCTCGTGCGATTGCACATGATGGCACTAAAGATTCAAATGGCAATGCCATAAATTGATGAGCACATATTTCTATAGATAAATACTTAGGGGGGTGTTGGTCGAACTTTTACGTAAAATTTATAATTTACTAAATATAAAATATCATATTAGTGCTTAAATCCACACAAGTGAAGCACATGTTTTCATGTGAATTTCATATCACTTTATTGAGTTCAAACACTAATATATTATTTTGTAATTAATCGTAAATTACAAATTCTACATGGAAAGTCTATCTATATCCCCACAAAGTTGCTTGTGTGGGTTGTGAATCAAGGGTTTATCTTTTGTATTAAGGCAGATTCCACTATAAATAAATGTGTTTATTATCGGCTTATATATAACTTTGTGTCCAATATTTTTTTTTTTGTGTATAATTGTGTCTTTTTCTTCCATTTTATTTTCTAAAAAATTTAGTTTGATGGAAGACAATGAAGGTCCAAAAAAAGAAAAAAAAAATTGTCAAATGCCATATCCCTCTATATCCTAAAAACTTGGAGTCCTAAGGTCATTCTATAATTTATTGGTTGAATTTGGATGAAACTCAATTGCAAAGATGTCATGCCCTGAACCTGGAAATGGGCCCCAGGGTGTGATTTAGTAATCTAACTTATTCTTGTATCATACAAATGTCCATGATACTATACAATGTAAGGGTCCGACCCTGTAGAGTTCACGTATACGCTATACACAATCACATACATAATATATGCAGCGGAATAATTCAATATAATACATTCATAACACCATACCAGAGTCTATAAAAAAACTAGGAACTAGTCCCATAATACAACACATAATCCTCGGGTATCTACAAAACCCCAAAACGACAACATGACCATGGTACAGTACTTAGACAAGTGCTTAGATAGCTAACCAACAACCACACTCCCGAAAAGCTAGGACGCTAGTGTTGGCTATGCGAAGGACTTGAAAAATATTTGTATGATAGGGGTGAGACACCTCTCAGTAAGGGAGAAAGAAGTTATATTAGTGTGTGACACATGACTGTTAGTTTAACAGTAAAACATAAATATTTTACAATTCTAGTATTTTCACAAAACAGTTTCAGTATATTCTCACCAAAACACCTCAGTCTAGTGTCGTTACCCTTTGCGGCCTAAGCCAGCCGCACGACACGATGCCCCCGGTAACCTGGCATAGCCTAAGCCCAACAGCGTTCAATTAGTGCAAACATGGTACAAACTCATACCCTTCGGTGGCCAACTGGAATCATAGGTGGTATTGCACAACCTCGGCCTCAAGCTGGATATCTTAGCCTACGGTATTATTTTGGCACGCCTCTTATCTTAGCCTTTGGTTGTTAAGCAGCACACCTCGATTGTCCTAGGCCTTTGGTTTTATCCTAACTCGGCATTTTCACAAAACATGGAACAATTTGGAACTCATGTTCCTATATCTCATTTCACTTACATAAGCCTGCATTAGTTAACCGACATGCTTTTTCACAAAACACATCATTCATAGCTACGATAGTTAATCGACACACTTTTCCACAAAATATATCATTCAATATATATCAGCTCATTCAACAATTATTTGGGTAAACAAAAAATCTCATAACAGGTATTCCAAAAATATAATTTAAAATAATCAAAGGTAAGGTTGTCTCTATATTACAGTTTAACCAAATATATAGTTTTCCAATAGAAATGGAGATGATACTTGAAACCCCCATTTTCCCCAAAAACTATAAACCCAAAAATTCTACAATTTCACCTGATAGATTTTCCCAAATAAGTAACCAAAACATCCGTAGAATCGTAAAACATAGTTTTACCGATTTAGATTACGAAAATAACTGATATAAATAGAAACCCCTTACCTTTCCCTGAAAATCGAAACACGAACTATACGGCTCCTAAACAGCGAACCGAGTTCCCAAAATCTAAAAATCGAAGAACACAACTTCAATATAATCCTACCTACTACATATCTACCAAACAAAAATGAAATCAGACCCTTACCTTGATTTTTGATCAAAACCCGAAAATCCTCAAAATGAAATTTCGATCCTCTATAACCGTAGAGATTCTCCTCCTGATCCATGTGGTAACATTGGATCGTTGATTCAGCTAATAGATGGCTCGAATCTTAGAGAGAGAGGGGGAGAGAATTGATTCGAGTTATAGAGAGAGAAAGAGAGAGAGAGAGAATCTTAGTTTTCTTCTAAACTAAGCAATGAATAGATATTTATACCTTGGTTGACCTGACCAGTCTCGTCAACGACATGACATCCTCGTCCACGAGCATAAGAAGGGAGTTCGTCGACGACAAAGTGGTCTCGTTGACGAGTCTGAGATTTTAGAATTTCCAAAATCTCTTGGCATCCTCTCATCGACGAACCTCTGAATTTCGTCACCGAGCTGTAGAAAGGACTTCGTCAACGAGAAAAAGGAGCCTCGTCGACAAGCCCTGCCGATTTTCCCTTTTTAAATTTCCTTCCTTTTCTTATTTATTTAATTCAAAATTCCTGGGTCAGGTTCTTACAACCACCCCTCACAAAAATTTCTTCCTCAAAATTTGCAATCTCTCACAAGCTAACTCGTCATAAACCCAAATGCACACCCAACTCTAGGAAGAGTTGGCAGTCACCCACATAGCAGCCCTGTCCCAAATTCATTACATACCCTCACTTATGGTGGAGGAATATTGTGGTTACATACACAAGGTCCTAAGAGTTCACATTTATCACAAAACCTTCTCAGAGACTAACCACACATTAACACTCTAAACAACAAAACATCACATACTTACATAAACCAGTCTTGTAAACATTACTCCTAAAAAAAAATTTGGATATTTTCGGCGTATTTTCGTCTCTGATTCCGAAGAAGCTTTGTAATAACCTGACCCGAGAATTTCATATTTAATAAATAATAAAGGATAAAAAGGTAAATTTTGCAGGCTTCATCGACGAAGCCATTTCTTCTCGTCGATGAAGTCCATCATACTCTTTGTCACCAAAATTCAGAACCTTGTCGACAAAGAGATACCGAATGTGTTGTAAAATATCATAATAGGTCGTCATCGAAGGAGCCGATTCGTCTATGAAATGTGTGGATGATTCGTTGACGAAGGAACCGTCTCATTGGCGAATTGGGCTGGGTCAAGGGTCTATAAATAGGATATTTTGTTGCTTCATTGCTATGAAACCTCAAAATCTCTCTCTCTCTCTCTCTCTCTCTCTCTCTCTCTCTCTCTCTCTCTCTTTCTCTCTCTCTCTCTCTCTCTCTCTCTCTCTCTCTAAGATTTCAGGCCATCAGTTGTCGGAATCAACAATCTGACGTTACCACGTGGATCAGGAAGAGAATTTCTACTTTTTTAGCTGATCGAAAATTCATTTCAAGGATTTTTGGGTTTTGATCCAAAATCGAGGTAAGGGTCCGATTTCAGTTTCGTTTCAGTATATATATATGTAGTAGTAAGAATTATAGTTCTTAGATGTTTAGGTTTTGGGAACTCAGTTTGTAGTTTTGGACCCGTAGAGTTCGTATTTTGGTATTCGGGAAAGGTAAGGAGATTCTGTTCATATCAGTTATTTTTGAAATTAGAGTCGGTAAACTTGTAATTTACGATTGTATGTATGTTTTGGCTACTTATTTGGGAAAATCTATCGGGTGAAAATATGAGATTTTTGAGTTACAGTTTTTTGGGAAACTTGGGGTTTCGGGTATCATCTCTATTTCTGTTGGAAAATCATATGTTGTATAAAACTATAGTAATGAGATGACCGTACATGTATTTATATTAAATAGTGTTCTCGAATTGAAAACGTTATGATTTGTTGTATACTCAAATAAGTGTGGATTAAACTGTTGTGTGTAAAATGTTCTAGTTTTTGTAAAACAACTAGGGGCAGCTAATTACTATACACTGATGCGTATAGGAACATGAGTTCAAAAATTGTTCTAGGTTTTGCAAAATTTTTCTACATCTCGACTAATTATCGTGGGGAAACGCCATGTCTCGGCTAAATATCGTGGGCGAGAGTGTCCAGTTCTATATCTGAGGGTGTGAAATATCGTTTGTTTGTTTTGGATAGTCACCGATGGGTGTGAGTGGACACTGTATTAGCATAATATTGCTATGAGGCATCGTTATTTTAGGGTATCGGGTGCTTGAGTGTGACGACACTAACAGTATGTTTGGTATCGTATGTACTGGAACTGGATTGTGAAAATAATGGAACTATATCGTGTTATGTTTTATGTTGAAATAACACTTGTATGCCACAAACTGATATAACCTGCTTTCTTCCTTACTGAGAGGTGACTCACCTCGAATATACAAATGTTTTTCAGGTCGTTTGGGTAGCCGAAACTAGCATCCTAGCGTCCGGAAGTGTGGGTGTCAGTTAGCTACGTAGAGTACTTGTGTAAGTATGGATCTTGTAATTGGGTTATCATTGTTGGGTTTTGTAAACACCCGGGGTGTGAAATGTATTTTGGAGCATAGACTCTAATTATGTATAGACTCTGGTATGGTACAATGTATGTATTAGAAAGGATATTTTCGCTGCGTATTTGATGTGTATTGATATGTATGTGTTTGTGTATAGGGTTTACGTGTACCCCACAGAGTAGACCCTCATTCAGAGTAGTACCATGTATGGTTTAAATGATATAGAGATAGGTTAGGTTACTAAAATCACACCTGGGACCCATCCGCGGGTTCGGGGTGTGACAGCTTGGTATTAGAGTAAAACCAAGTTGTTAGGTCTTGCAGACTTTGTTAGGCGTAGTTATGTGTACTTATCAGAGTATAGGATGTAGGAAATGGGTAGAATAGGTTAAGGGTTGTTTTTTTGTTAGACGGGGACTCATTGGCGGCATTCTGTGTTTTTTTTTTGGAATGACGATTTTAGTAAAATCACGACAAATCATTGATGGTTTCATGTCGGTGTGGTATGACAGACCTGAACCCGTGAGAGTTGTAGTTAACATGACTAACTTTCAATGATTGTGTTAATTGTGTACGATATAGGAATTCTAACCGATTCCTATCTTACTTTCATAATAGAGCCCAAGGATAACAACTTGGATAGTGGTTCTGAGGGAATAACAAGTGACGAGTCTCCTTCGATGCCTCGGGGTTTGACGAGGCAGGTTATGCGGGAGATTGAGCGAAGTGTTAGGAGACGTGAGCACTTTCCTATTGCTACCGGTTGCACTATAGACAGGTTCACCCACATGCACCCTCCGACATTTACGGGAGGACCCGATCCGATAGTAGTAGAGAACTAGGTCCAGAAGACTGAGAAAATATTGGAAGTTCTGCATAGCACTGACCAGCAGAAGGTTCTCTATTCTACCTTTCAACTGGCAGGAGAGGTAGAAAGATGATGGATGGCTGTGAGTTTACTGGAGAAGCAAAGAGTTGGTCCATATTGTATGACTTGGAGCTGTTTCAAGGAGGTATTTTTCGAGAGATACTTCCCGGCTTCTACTCATGACACGAAGGCTGATGAGTTCTCGAGCCTGACTCAGGGAACCCTGACGGTGTAGATATATGTTGCCAGATATATTGAGCTATCTCGTTTCGTGCCGTATTTGATCTCGAACGGGTATGAGAAGGTTCGAAGGTTCGAGAAGGGTATGAGGAAGAACATCTGCAGGCTTGTGGGAATGCTGTAGATTCGAGAGTTTTCTGTTCTGGTGGATAAAACCACCATAGTCGAGGCTGACCTCCAGGAGGATGAGGTGGTACAAGAGCAGAAGAAGAGGCCAATATCTTCTAGTTCTCAGATTGGTCCTTGACAGGGATAGTGGAAGAGGAAGAATAACTATAGTTTGGGTTATGGCCAGAATGCCGAACACTAGGGTTCTCAATGGGATCCATCCTCCGCACCATGTGCCAAGTGTCGTAAATGGTATGATGGTGAATGCCAACCGTTCTGAGGTAACTACAACAACTGTGGCAAACCAGGCCACATATCCCAAAACTATCAGGCACATAGGAGCAATATGTCTGCATAGAGCCAAAACCGTGCAAGTAATCAGATGCCTCGGGGAAACTATCAGGCAAACATGGCTCCGGCGAGGGTGTACTCCCTTACTCCAGTAGATTCAAAGCATGCGAGAAACATGGTGACAGGTACCATGTTATTGCTTTCGAATAGAGCTGTTTTTTTATTTGATTTGGGAGCAACCCATTCTTTTATATCTACTAGTTTTGTGAAACTGTGTGGGGTTGAAACCCAAGTAATGTACGAGTGGTTGTCCATGGCTACACAGACTGGGAGTACAAAGATTTGTAGTAAAATGTTAGGAAACTTTCCAGTGGTTATTCAGGGAAGACTGCTACTGAGGAACCTAGTAGTGTACGACATGTGTGGATTTGACGTCATACTGGGGATGGATTAGTTATTCTCTAGTTATGCAGTAATTGATTGTCGTAGGAAGGTAGTAGTGTTCAGACCTCCTAGGGAGTAGAAGTATAAGTTTGTGGGATCGTGTGTGCGTTCGACGCCACAGATTCTATCAGCTATACAGGCGAGAAGATTACTCTTGTAGGGTTGTCAAGGGTACGTAGCTTGCATGAAGGAACCACCTCAAGATGAACTGAAACATGAAGATATCCAAGTGGTTAACGAATTTTCGTATGTATTCCTGGAAGACTTACTCGGTTTACCTCCTGATCGAGAGGTGAAGTTTGCTATCGAGTTGCTGTCAGGTAAGGCACCGATCTCTAAAGCTCCATATCGGATGGCGCCAGCCGAACTTAGAGAGTTAAAGGAGCAGTTACAGGAACTATTGGACAAGGGCTTTATCAGGCCTAGTGTTTCGCCCTATGGAGCTCTAGTATTGTTCGTGAAGAAGAAGGATGGGTCAATGCGAATGTGCATTGATTACCATGAGATCAACAAGGTAAGAATAAAGAACCGATACTCGTTGCCTCGTATAGCTGATCTATTTGACCAACTACAAGGAACATATGTCTTTTCGTAGATTGATCTACAGTCAGGGTATCATCAGGTGAGAGTTAGGACTGAGGATGTTATGAAGACTGCTTTCTGAACTAGATACAGTCACTACGAGTTTCTGCTCATGCCTTTCGGGTTGACTAATGCTCTGGCGGTATTTATAGACCTAATGAAAAGGGTTTTCCATGAATACCTAGATAAGTTCATGGTGGTGTTTATTGACAACATTCTGTTATATTCTAAGAGTTTGGAAAAGCATGAAAATCATCTGAGGTTGGTACTTCAAGTTTTACGGGAAAAGAAGTTGTATGCTAAGCTGAAGAAATGCGAGTTCTGGCTGAATCAGGTCACGTTTCTAGGCCATGTAGTGTCAAAGGGTTGTATCTCAGTTGATCCTCGTAAGATAGAAGCAGTGGTTGACTGGGTGAAACTGAAGAGTGTGCAGGATGTTCAGAGTTTCTTAGGACTGGATGGGTATTACCAGCGGTTTGTGGAAGGATTATCTAAGTTATCAAGCCCTCTTTCACGGTTGACAAGGAAGGGTGTGAAATTTGATTGGACCGACGACTGCAAGCAAAGTTTCCAGGAGTTGAAACACCGACTAGTCACTGCTCCAGTTTTAACTATCCCATCTGGGGACTGTGGTTTTGTGATTCACAGTAACGCATCGTTGAAGGGGTTGGGATGTGTGCTGATGCAACAAAGGAAAGTAATTTCTTATGCTTCTAGGAAACTCAAGGAGTACGAGAAGAATTACCCTACGCATGATCTGGAGTTGGCAGCAATAGTATATGCGTTGAAGATCTAGAGACACTACTTATATGGTGAACAATGTGAGATCTTCACGGACCAAAAAAGCCTCAGATAATTTTTCACACAAAAGGAGTTGAACATGAGGTAGAGAAGGTGGTTGGAACTAATCAAGGACTACGATTGCACTATTAGCTATCACCTGGGAAAAGCTAACGGGGTAGCTGATGCGTTGAGTTTGAAGTCAGAGCGTGCGTCAGTATCTATAGTAGTAGGTCAGCATCATATCAGACGAGATCTAAAAAGTCTTGGCGTGGAGTTGGTGGATGGTAATCATCAAATTTTCATTGCTAGCTTGGTGATCCAACCGACATTATTTGAGAGGATTAAAGCCCCACAGGCTAGGGATGTGGAATTAGCTAAGACAGTGGAGAAAGTACATCAAGGGTTGGATCACCAAGCTAGCAATGAAAGTCTGATGATTACCATCCACCAACTCCATGCTAAGACTCTCCAGATCCCGTTTGATATGATGCTGACCTACTACTGCAGATACTGACGGGTGCTCTAACTTCTGACTCAACGCATCAACTACCACATTAGCTTTCCCTGAGTGATAGCTAATAGTGCAATCGTAGTCCTTGATTAGTTCAAGCCACCTTCTCTGCCTTCTGTTCAACTCCTTCTATGTGAAAAAGTATTTGAGGCTCTTATGGTCCGTGAAGATCTCACACTATACACCGTAAAAGTAGTGTCTCCAGATCTTCAACACATATACGACTGCCACCAATGCCAAATCGTGCATGGGGTAACTCTTCTCGTACTCCTTGAGTTTTCAAGAAGCATAAGAAATCACTTTCCTCTATTGCATCATCACACATCCTAATCCCTTCAGCGATGCCTCATTGTAAATCACAAAACCACCATCCCTAGATGGGATGGTTAAAATAGGAGCAGTGACCAGTCGGTGTTTCAACTCCTAGAAACTCTGCTCGCACTTGTCATTCCAATCAAATCTCACACCCTTCCTCGTCAATCGTGCCAAAGTGCCAGATAACTTAGAGAAACCTTCCATGAATCGCTGGTAATGCCCAGTCAATCCTAGGAAATTCCAAACATCCTATATGCTCTTTAGTGTCACCCAATCGACCACCGCTTCAATATTACCAGGATCAACTGATATACCACCCTTTGACACGATATGGCCTAGAAATGTGACCCGATTCAGCCATAAATTGCATTTCTTCAGCTTAGACAACAACTTCTTCTTCCGTAAAACATGAAGTACCAACCTTAGACGGTTTGCGTGCTCTTCCAAACTCTTAGAATATACCAGAATATCATCGATGAAAACTACTACAAATCGATTCAAGTACTCATGGAAAACCCTATTCATTAGGTTCATAAATACTGCCAGAGCGTTAGTCAAAGCAAAAGGCATGGCCAGAAACTTGTAGTGACTATATCTAGTTCGGAAAATAGTTTTCGCAACATCCTCAGTCCTAACTCTCACCTAATGATACCCTGACCATAGATCGATATTCGAAAATACCTGCATTCCCTGCAGTTGGTATAATAGATCATCTATACAAGGCAACGAGTATCAGTTCTTCACTATTACCTTGTTGATCTCGCAGTAATCAATGCACATTCGCATCGACCTGTACTTCTTCTTCGCGAACAATACTGGAGCTCCCCAGGGCAAAAAAATAGGTTAGAAAAAGCCCTTGTCCATTAGTTCTTGCAACTGCTCCTTCAACTCTCTAAGTTCAGTTGGAGCCATCCGGTATGGAGCTTTAGAAATTGGTGCCTTACCTAGCAGCAACTCAAAAGCGAACTCCACCTCCCGATTAGGAGGTAAACCGGGTAAGTCTTTCGAGAATACCTCTAGAAATCCATTAACCACTCGGATATCTTCAAGTTTCATATCATCTTGAGGTGGTTCCTTCACACAAGGTAGGTACCCCTGACAACCCTCTAAGAGTAACCGTCTTGCCTGTATAGCCGAAAGAATTTGTGGCATCGAACGCACACACAATCCCACGAACTCATACTCCTGCTCCCCAGGAGGTATGAATACTACTACCTTCCTATGACAATCAATCACCGCATAACTAGAGAATAGCCAATCCATCCCCAGTTTGACGTCAAATCCACGCATGTCGTATATTACTAGGTTCTCTGGTAGAAGGCTTCCCTGAATAATCGCTAGGCAGTTTCCTAGCATCTTACTATAGATCATGATACTCCTAGTCGGTGTGTAATGACCCAAATAATAAAAATGGTATTTAAATAGAGAGGAAAGGAAATGGAAACAGAAATAGAAGGAGGCAGTAGACTTGCATTCGTCGATGACATTGCATTCTGGGAGTAATAACTAAGGAAATTTATCAAGTCCTCATCGACGAACACAGGGGATTCATTGACGAGGGTACAAAAGGGACTCATCGAAGAAGCCAAGTTTCGTCGATGAGAAGATACCGAGAGAGGATTTTTGGAAGTCTGAAATTCATTGACGAGGGTGCAGGTTCATCGACGAACTTTCTACAGGACTCATCGACAAGGTGACGTGTCTCGTCGACGAATCCGGCCATATAAATAGCTGAAATTCGAATTTGTAAAGCAAAAAAATAGAAATCACTCTCTCCCTCTCCCTACGATTTCTCTCTCCTCTCTCTTCGATTTCGGCGCTGTTATTCACTAGATTGATGATCTGAGGCCACCACGATGCTCTTAGCAAAGTTCTTCCCAAATCTGCGGAGCGGATCATTGGTGGAAGCAAGTTGGAATTCATCCCTAAGTTAAGGTAAGACTTTTTATTCGAAATTTGGTCTTTCCACAGTTGAAGGAAATGATGTACTCAACTGAATACTTAAGTTTAGTTCTGGAAATTATCATTTTTAGGGTACTGCTCAGGGTTTCCTATGGGTGTACGATCGGTATTATAGAGGGGCTTTTCAGTTCTCAGGTAAGGGCATAAATTAAAACAGTTATTTTTCATTAAAATTACCATTATTTAATAGTAGAATAAATTTTCAGAAAGCATGCGATTATATATGAGAAAATGTAAGTTTGGGAAAATACTGCAATTGTACAGGAAATGTGTTTTTAGAGCGGAATATATGGTTTCATTCAATTCGTGTGGCATGAATATTATTTTATGTATATATTATACCATGTTAAGTTAGATTTACAATATAAAGCATGTTGATATATATTTTTAGGAATAACATGATAAACACAGTAAATTATGATTTCAAAATATATGATATGTTCGGCGCAAGGCCGTAATTGATGTTTGGTGCGACGCCTTATTTACTCATGTTATTCGGTGCAAGGCCATATTTATTCTTGTTTTCGGCGCGAGGCCGTAATTATTATGTTAATATAAGATTCATAAAATGCTATTATTTGATTTATGATAAACAGTATATGTTTATGTACTATATGTTATCAAAACCCGGATGTTAGTTTAGTTCAGTTTCAGGAGCACGGTACCGTAACTTATAGATTAGATATCTATGATTAGATTGGTGCTAATCACCTAACAAGGGGGTGGGAGATGGATAGTCGATGTGGCTTTCAGTGTAGAGTGTAGACATCCACTTGGCATTCTAGACCAGGGTGTGGCGGACCCATCATACTTACAAACATTTTTTACTCGATAGTGCTCGGCTAGCTATTGTCAGGTCCCGCCTTCGGGCTGCACAACCCTTCATGGGGGGGTAATACATGACATCAGTTAGCTATACATCCTGGGCAATTTCAGTATTACAGATTATATCAGATAACACATGATTAGTATGATTACTTAGAAGTATGAAAATATATGTTTATCTAACCATATTACGATTTATGTTCGTGGTATGTGAAATGTACGGTATAAGTATTACAGCATTAAATATTCATGTTGCCACACAGCTGATTTTAATTTATCTACCCTTATTGAGAGGTGTCTCACCCTGAATATTAAATGATTTTCAGGAACCAGGAAAGACTGGCGGGTTAGGGCCGCCACTGAGTGAGTTGAGATTCCCTGCTAGAAGGGTAAATTCTGATCTAGGATCAGAAGATTTTTGTTGTAAGATCCTAAGTTTATTTTGATATTTTGGAGATTGTATGCATAAACACAGTATCTTTGGGAATATACTCTGGTATTACGTAATTTATGGTGATGAATGTGATTTATATTTACTGCTGACTAGGTTCCGTTGCGTACGACAGGTGTCCCCGCTACCCACGGGTTTGGGTTGACCATTTTATTTATTATGTCTCATTTTATATTAAGATAAGCCGGTTATTACAGTTTGGTATCAGAGCCTAGGATACTAGGTTCTATAGACTCTAGTGTGCAGCAGTAATAATACTAGAGTATAGGATAAAGGGATTTGAGGTATGGTTTTGTAGTCTAGATCCGTGGTTGTTTGTGTGATTTTCCTGGGGTGACGATTTCAGGAAAGTTATGGTTAACTATCGTCGGGTTGGGTATCTAGGTTGCGGGATTGAGCCTTGAATTAAGATCAGAAGAGATGAATTAATTAGGAGGATATATTATAGGAGTTGAATGATATGTATAGTGAAGGGGTTTTGAGTTAAGTTACTTGTTTTTCAAGATGGACCCTAGTGGTAGTAGTGCCCACGCTAGTGGGAATGAGGGGGTTGGGCCCTCAAGCGTTGCGGGTGTCGCAACGTCCCAAAGCGCGTGTGCCCCGGGCGGCGAAATAAAAATCAATTTTAATTTTCAGGGAAAAATAGGGAATGTCGGAGTCGCCACTAACCTTTAGTGTGGTTAGAACACATAATTACTACCCCGTTAGGGGTAGAATGGGCCTACGTTACCAGAGCTGGGGTCGGGAGTTCGGTTACGCGAGGGGAAGGTACGAGCACCCCCTACGCGCCCGTTCTTATGAACGGTACCTAATTAATTTAGAATTATCCCTAAATTAATTTAAAAAGTCTTTAAATTACTCATTTTATGAATTTATAAATACACATGAAAAATAAATAAATAAATAAATGTAATATATACATATATATTCCCTCAGAGCTTAAAGTACGTGAAGCCCGAAAGCTCATACCCTAGCATTAAAATCATAGGGATAAAAAATTAAGAAAATTCTTAAAAAAAATACACTCCCAAATTTTGAAATTGTATTAAATTTTTTATAGGAAAATACTAGTATGGGAGGTTTTAATATATAATAATAGGATAATAAGTAACAAATTATCATAAGATAATGTATGTATCAAGATACTAAAGACATCATAAAAGGAAATACTATATATATTAGAAAAAAAAATATATCTTAATAGATAATACCTAATATAAGTATAATAGTAATACCATAATATTCTATATATTATAATATCAACTTACCTAATGGGAACACACAATCAATACATATATAAACAAATTACCAAAAATAAGGAAACAATCTACTCATCAAATTAAATCAAGTAACCCTAAGACTAGCAGGTAATTATACAAAGGGTAAGTAAGCTGTGAAACTATGGAAATAATTTAAAGCTAATACTAATATGTAAATATCCAATATGACCATCAAATGGGAAATTATGGAAATAAATCAAATCAAAAATTAATGTACATATGATATAAACACTAAATATACAAAATAATAATAACCCCACATGTGAACCTTAATTATGACAAAAATCCTAAATGCAAAATAATCAACACATATTATAATAGTAATAAATACATGACAATACGGGAAAAACGAACAAAGAGAATTTTAACAATAAATAATAAAACAAATAACAAGAATAACAATAAATCAATTAACATCTACAACAAATATATGTAAACAAGAAAATTATTAAAATCCTACCACAACGAGAATAGACTAGTTAATGTCTACAATAAATACCATAATAATAAAAACCCAAAACTCAAGATAGATATATAAGTGATACTATGACTAAAAAGCAATTAACTTACTAACATATACACCTTAAAAGATCTTATGAATAATACAATATAATAGAAATATAAGAACTTGACAATATTATAATAAATATAATAATATACAGCCTATATTTAGTGTGTGCAATGTACGTGTAGGCAATGTGCTGAGTGTGTGTTGTGGGTGTGTGAACAAGCTGTCCAAGAGATGAAGATAAAATTACGAAGCTCAAAGAAATTAATCCAACCAGTAGATATTAACAAGGGAGAGTCAGAAACAACCGAGTAAGGTTTCAGATCTATCATATAGGAAATCGCCGCTCGATTGGCTTCATCTAATTGAATGTACAGACGCCGACGATTCCACTGCTACGGCGGTGAGACGATTGTACAATAAATTAAAATGAAGTCGTAAAGCTCAAAATAATAATATGAATGGTGAAAATTAAGACGAAAGGGTCAGAAACGACCTGGTAAATTTTCGCATTGATCGAATACGAAATCGCAGCTCGATTGGCTTCGTCTAGTTGAATGCGCAGACGCCGATAACTCCACTGCTGTGGCGGTGATACGGCTGTGCAAGAAATTAACACAAAGGTAGAAAACTCAAAAGAAGAATCTGAACGGTAAAAATTAAGAATAAAGGGTTAGAAACAACCTCGTAAAGTTTCGCATTGATCGGATAAGAAATCTCCGCTCGATTGGCTTCGTCCATTTGAATGCGTAGACGTCGATGACTCCATTGCTGCGGCGGTGATACGGATGTGTAAGAAATTAACACGAAGGCAGAAAACTCAAAAAAGAATCTGAACAGTGACAATTAAGAAGAAAGGGTTAAAAATGACCTTGTTAAATTTTGCATTGATCGGACAAGAAATCGCCACTCGATTGGCTTCCTCCAGTTGAATGCGCAGATGCCGATGACTCCACTGCTGCGGCAATGATACGGCTGTGCAAGAAATTAACACAAAGGGGGAAAACTCAAAAGAAGAATCTGAACGGTGACAATTAAGAAGAAAGGGTTAGGAACGATCTCGTAAAGTTTCGCATTGATTGGGTAAGAAATCGTCACTCGATTGGCTTTGTCTAGTTGAATCCGCAGACGCCAACGACTCCATTGCTGCAGCACGAGATTGCAAGGTAAGGTTCTTTTTTTTCTTTGGTCTGTGCTCTCCCCTTTGGCTTGGCTGTGCCCCCCTTATATAAAAAAAAAAATTCTGTAAACCCTAAAAAAAAAATTTCCTTTTTGATTTTATTTTTATTTTTCTTTTCTTTTTCTGCTTTTACTATTATGGTAATAATGAAAATAGTAATAATAATAATAATAATTATAATAATAATAATATAAGGATCAATAAGATAATAATAATAATAATAATAATAATAATAATAATAATAATAATAATAATAATAAATAATAATAAATAATTATAATAAAGATACTATCAGTATAATAATAATACTAATAATAATAATAATACTAATAGTAATAGTAAAAAATACTAAAAATAATGACAATAATAAAAATCTAATAATAATAATAATAATAATAATAAATATATCCAAAATAATAATAGTAAAGTAATACTAATAATACTACTGGTAATAAATAATAATAAATAAAAATAATTATAAGAAAGTAATAATGAAAATAATAATAATAATAATAAAAATAATAATAATAATAATAATAAGGTAATAATAATAATAATAATAAATAAGAGGGGACCCCTTATTCTATTTGGTTAGGGCAAAAATAGGGTGCCTACAGCGGGTAGTAATTCGGATGCTGTCTTACGCAGCGTGGCACAACAGGTTATGGCAGAAATTGCCAAGAGTTTGAGGGAACAGGGTGGTCCGTCGGCAGGCCACGGTAGTTCAATAGGGAAATTCATAAAGATGAATCCTCCGGCCTTCTCAGGGGGAACATGTAACGACTTGCTTAATTTCCATGTTTTTATTTTATTTTATACTATGACATTTAACATGCTCTGATACTATACTAGGGTAAACCCAATCATTAGCTTAAGCAGCGAGAAGCAGAAATCACATAGACATAACCATATATATACACAGTACTAGAGTACTAACATGTTTCCCAAAATATACACATATATCTGTTTCCCAAAATACCCTCAACTATGCTGAGATATACAAAAATCCTCCACAAACATACTCACTATCTACTGACAGGGTAGTACTGAAGCCCCTCTATCTGCGAGCCTGGTTTGCTCGCCTACTTGGATCACCTGAAAAATGATTCAACATTGGGATGAGCCATCGCTCAGTAAGACGAAATATGTTATTACTAGTGTGTGGCAAATAAGCTACAATATTATGAAAATCTGTTTTCATATAATCATGTATAACCGGATATGTAAGTACAGTACAAGTAATAAAATATACCACCATTTCCATGTTGTTTAACATAACAGTATTGTAGGTTACTATTCAAAATACTTATAGTGTACATAAGTATGTTCCCTGTTTCTGTAAATCTGTATATATGTAATAGTAACTGAAAACTTTCACTGTGGATAACTGTGTGTCATGATTTAACTTCTCATGACAGGGTTGTGTGGCCTATAGCCGGGATCTACACTGGCTGGCCGACCAGGGTAAATCACTATACTCCATCGGTCTGATCTGCCCACCTCAACCCATATCTAATGGGGAGCCTGTCCACATCAAGGGCCTAGGTGATCGACCTACTACCACATATTATCTAAATAGGTGGTTGCACTCATAACATAAATATCTATAGCAACGGTACCGTGCTCTACTGTATGGTCCAATAGGGTCTGATACCATATAATATATCTCTATATACAACTATCTGATCTATCATGATTCTGAAATAACCGTAATAACCATGATACTGAATAAACTGTAACTGTAATCCATACATCATAGTACTGAGAACTGTATAATCATAACACTAAAAACTAGATAATCATAGTACTGAAATTCATATAATCATGATACTGAGATTCATATAATCATGGTACTGAAATTCGTATCATGGTACTGAAATTCGTAAAATCATGGTACTGAAATTCGTAAAACATATCTTCGTACTATATTCATATTCTCAAGTCACACCATACTTTAATATATAATATTCATAATTTAATAAACTGTATAATATTTTAAAATTTCCTAGGATAACATATTTCCCTTACTTGATTACTGAAAAGCCCCTATGGTTTACTAGCCTAACACCCGCAGGGCCTCATACACAACACCCTGAAAACAACATTTACTAGAAAAAAATATTAGTATTTCTTTCCTATATCATTTCTTATAATTGTCATAAGGTCAAAAATGGACTAAAAGGCCTTATCCTGAATTTGGGATGAAATCCAACTTCGTTTCACCGACGATCCGCTCCAACAGACTTACAGAGAACTTCCCCAGGAGCGTCATGGTGGCTTTGGATCGTCGATCCAGCAACTGGCGGGGCCGAAATAGAAGAGAGAAGGGAAAGAGACCATAGGAGAGAGAGGGAGAGAGGAGAGAGAGAGAGAGAGAGAGAGAGAGAGAGAGAGAGAGAGAGAGAGAGAGAGAGAGAGAGAGAGAGATTTTCACTATTTATAGGGTCAGATTTGTCGACGAGACAAGTCACCTCGTTGATGAGTTTTTCCGTAAATTCGTCGACGAACCTTACCCTTCATTGACAAAATTCAAAGTAGCCCAAATCCGTTGCTTGGTATTTTTTCGTCAACAAGACGGGACCTCGTCGACGAGATCCTGAAGACCTTCGTCGATGAAATCCTGCATTCGTCGACGAAGCCTGGTAATTCTTGAAAATTTTCTCCTTCTGTTTCTATTCCATTTCTCTCCTTTATTATTAAAATACTATTATTCTTCGGGTCACTACAAAACAGATCCTACAGTCATTGAAAACTAGGTGCAGGAGATAGAGAAAATATTTGCGGTGTTGCAGTGTTCAGAGGAGCAAAGAGTGCTATTTGCTACCCTACAAATTGACTAGAGAAGCCGAGAGGTGGTGGATGGCGGTGAAACTTTTAGAGTAGCAGAGGACAGTACTTGTGGAGATGACATTGGAGTGGTTTAAGGAGACATTCTTCAATAGGTATTTTCCAGCCTCGTCGAGGGAAGGGAAGATTAAGGAGTTCCTGAATTTGAAGTAGGGACAGCAGACAGTACAACAGTACGCGGCAAGGTTCATCGAATTATCTCGCTTCACCTCGTACATCATACCAGATGAAGCAAAGAAGGTACGACAGTTTGAGAGAGGACTGAGGAGAGAAATACATAAGTAGGTATCGATTCTAAAGTTGCAGAATTTTGCTGAACTAGTGGATAAAACCACTATAGCAAAAATTGGGGAGTGATTAGAGGCTGAGGAGCAGAGATAGAAGAAGAGATCCGCGCCTTTAGGTTCCCAGCAGGGAGTCGGCCATGGTTCGTGGAAGAGAGGTGGTTATTACAAAGACCGGAGACAGGAGACTGGAAATCGTGGTTTTCAGGGTGTGCAACCATCTCCAGCTTGCCCGTCATGTGGGAAGAGACACTAAGGGAAGTGTCGTGTCGGGTGAGGTGTCTGCTACTGGTGTGGGGAGCTAGGACATATGATGAGGGATTGTCAGGCTCAGATTGGTGTTGCTTTTGCTCCTAGACTTGGTTGAGGAGGCTACCAGGTGCCATATGGAGGCCAACAGCGAAATATGGCCCCAGCCAGGGTTTTTGCTTTAACGTCGAGTGATATTGAGACAGCCGACGACATGGTGACAGGTACAGTTAATATGCTTTCATTTAAAGTTATTGTACTTTTTGACTCATGAGTAACACATTCGTTTGCATAAGTGAAATGTGTTAAATTGTGTGGGACTGAAGCACAGACACTTGATGTTGAATTATTAGCAGCTACACCAACTGGGTCAGCAGTGAGATGTAGTAGGGTATTCTGTGGTTGTCCAGTTGATGTTTAGGGGAGGATTCTATCTGCCGAATTGGTAATGTTAGACATGCATGGGTTTGATATTATTTTCGGCATGGATTGGCTAGCAGTTAATTTTTCCAGTATAGAATGCCATGCGAGAGAAGTAATTTTTAAAATGCCAGGAAGACTGGAATTCAGATTTACAGGGTCATAAGTGCAATCTCTACCTTAGATGGTTTCAGCTGTTCAAGCGAGGAGACTACTCTTGAGTGGTTGTTAGGGATTTGTGGCCTTCGTGAAGGAAACAACAGGGAATGAAGTGAAGCTCACCAGCATGCCATTAGTAAAGGAGTTTACTGATGTGTTCCCATAGGAATTACTGGATTTGCCACCTGATCGAGAGGTAGATTTTCCTATTGATCTACTCTCAGGTACAATGTCGATCTCTAAAGCACCATACCGAATGGCGCTAGCAGAGTTGGTAGAACTAAAAGATCAGCTGCAGGATTTACTTGATAAGAGTTTCATACGACCCAGTGTATCTCCGTGGGGAGCTCCAGTACTGTTCGTGAAGAAGAATGACGGGTCTATGAGGATGTGCATAGATTATAGGGAGATTAATAAAGTGACTATCCAGAACAAGTATCCTCTAACCCGTATCGATGACTTGTTTGACCAGCTCTAGGGCACACGGGTATATTCTAATATCGACCTTAGATCAGGTTACCATCAAGTAAAGGTGAGGGTAGAAGATGTATCGAAGATGGCTTTTAGGACCAGGTATGGGCATTAGGAATTCCTGGTTATGCCATTTGGCTTGATGAATGCTCCTGTGATATTTATGGATTTGATGAATAGGATTTTTCATCCATATTTAGATAAGTTTGTTGTTGTTTTTATTGATGATGTACTGGTCTATTCGAGAAGCTATGAGGAGCACGAGATACATTTGAGGCAGGTCTTGTAAATGCGTAGGGAAAAGAAGTTGTATGCTAAATTTAGTAAATGTGACTTCTAGCTCGAGAAAGTTGTGTTTTTGGGGCATGTTATCTCATTATATGGAATTTCTGTGGATCCTAGTAAGATTGATGTGGTAGTGAATTGGGCTAGAACGAGGAACGTACAGGAGATCAGGAGTTTCTTGGGATTAGTCGGATATTACCGTCGTTTTTCGAGGGATTCTCAGCTTTATTAGGGCCTCTGACACAACTGATTAGGAAGAATGCCAGATTTGAGTGGTACGACAGCTGTGAGTAGAGTTTTTAGGAATTGAAACAGAGGCTAGTCACAGCGCTAGTACTGATCATCCCGTCTGGGGGTAAGGGGTATACTATCTACAGTGATGCATTGTAATACCCCAACCCCGAAGGGTCTAGGATATTTACTTTTTACCTTGATTTACAGCGGAAGTAAATAATCTCATATATAATTAAACTAGAGTGCTAATTAACCGTATTACAATAATTTATTTTCAAAGAATAAAAATTACACAATAGATAATCATCTGACATCATACTAATATTTCTAATAAATCCTTATTTTTTTCTATCCCACCCGCATACTTGCTATGCCTGATTGCCAATATGCCCTTCAAAGTCATCTAAAATGTAAAACATGATTAGGGTGAGACGACGCTTAGTAAGTAAATAAGATTATTATTAGTGTGTGACTAAAATGAGATTTTAAAAATTTCATAAAATAATATTTAATACTATAACTTCAAAATTTCTTCTAAAATAAATGTAAATCTAAAAATTTCCACATAAAACTTTTGTCATCAATTACAACAGTTAAATTTTATAATCATATACTATAACTGTTAAATTACACTTTTAACTTTAAAACTGTAAAAATATTTCATGATAAACATACATATACTTTTCCTTATACGCTTCCTTTAAATCGTTATTTAGGCATAAGAATGGCCATTTTCATATAAACTTATACTTTTCCTTCAACTTATTAATAACTCTGTACATGTAATTAAATATGTATAAATATATATTATAAAAACCACCCTTAGGCCTATTTTCCGTAAGTCATGTTTACCCCTATGACTGGGTTGTGTGGTCCGAAGACTGGACTTAGCTAGCTGGCCGACCAAACTAAATCAACGTACGTAAACTTTAAGTGAGATTTTCCTTATTAAGTCCAGGTCCGGAATCAGGTATGCACTCAGGAGAAATCCACTAACATAAATAATCACTCTGTAAACAGTGTGAGTGCACTATGATCCGTTTAAACTTTAAGTTGCGGTACCGAGCATCTATAACTTTGAACTTACTTTGCCATAAGGGGTTTTAAAACCAACTTATTATAATTTATGCAATTTAAAATAATCTCGTGAAAATCTCATCTTTACTCATATTTTCATGAATAATGCAATGTAGAAATAAACTCATGACACACAATTTTTGTGTTAAAAATATATATAATTTTTTTTTAAATAGAAAGAAATACTAAAAATTTACCTGAGGAGATTAGAACATTTCTTAACTCAAAAATAAATGCAAGTATATTAAATATAGAATTGGTATAATTAAATATACGTGAAAATAAACTCATGGAAATTTTATGGAACTAACTAACATAATTGAAATTTACTTACAAAATAAACTCGGGTATGAATTTTAAATAAAAAAACATAATCATATTTACTTACCTTCTTCTTTTACCTTGTGTTATGAACACAAAATTATCTCTAAGAAATGAGATCGGAAAGAGTGGGTAGTGAAAACTTACTAAAAAATTCTCTCCACTATAAATTCTTTCACTCACTAATCCTTCTTTTCCTTGGAAAAATTGTTGTGAAAAATGAAGGTTGAGAGCTTCCTATTTATAGAAAAATTTTGGGGAAGAAATGGAATTTATAAAAGTATGGGGAGATGGGTGAAATTATAATTTTTTTAAAATTAAAGAATAGGCAAGGGATAGACAAAGTATGGATTGAGTATGAGATGGGGATGGAGGCTATGTAGGAGTGCTTGCCATCATTCCCATTAAATAAATTTTTAACTAATTACTTACCTAATTAATTAATTAATTAGTTAATTAATTATTTTATTATTATTATTATTATTATTATTTTTAATCATTATTGTCGCGACGTCCCGGGAGCGCGTGTGCCCCGGGCAGCGAAATAAAAATTAATTTTGATATTTTCAGGAAAAATGGGAATATCGGAATCACCACTAACCTATAGTGCGGTTAGAACACATGATTACTACCCCGTTAGGGGTAGAATCGGTCTACATTACCAGAGTTGGGGTCGGGAGTTCGGTTATGCGAGGGGAAGGTACAAGCACCCCCTACGCGCCCATTCTTACGAACGGTACCTAATTAATTTGAAATTATCTCTAAGTTAACCTTATAAGTCTTTAAATTACTCCTTTTTATGAATTTATAAATACATATGAAAAATAAATAAATAAATAAATATATACATATATATATATATATATTCCCTCAGAGCTTAAGGTACGTGAAACCCGAAGGCTCATACCCCCGCATTAAAATCATAGGGATTAAAAATCAAGAAAATACTTTACAAAAATAGCTCCCAGGTCTTTTGAAATTTGTAAATTTTTCTAAGGAAAATATATTTTGAAGTGACCTTAGGAGGTTTTTTTTTTTTGAATTTATTCGGGATGAAGAAGCGAGCAAAAACATTTTTCCGACCTCAAAGCATTTTTTTGAAATTTTCTATGATTTTTCTGAATTTTTATGTGGTTTTTCCAAGTATAAAAATAATTTTAATCTCAAAATATTTTTGTGATTTTTTGTATTTTTTGCTGATTTTTTTTGCAAGTTTTCATATTTTTCCTGAATATTGAAATAACAAAAAGACAATTAACAAAAAATAGTAAAATTCAAATAATTAAAAAATATATTTTTAGAATATCATATAATATATCTAAAAAAAAAACCTAATTAAATCGATATAACAATAACCGCTATCCTAATATTAACAAGAACCCCACATAAATATAGATAATAACGAAAACCTTAAACATTATATATTGAATAAGTATGCATCACATGATAAAAATCCGACCATATCATTTACTATTTACAACAATAACAACAAAAACTCTAGCAATAAATATTAAGCATTAACATAAATACAACAATAACACTACAAGCCTAAATAAATACACAACACTATAAACATGATGATATAATAGCAAGAATGCCCTAAATAAGTACACGATTAGAATAATAATATAACAATGATGGAAATAATACAACTATGTTAAGAATCTTAAATACATAAACCATGCACAATAGGATAATGAAAATAATACAACAATAGTTAATAAATCTAAATAACTACATATATCCTAAACTAAAAATGATGGATGTACGTAGTAAATAAAGCTAGCGTGAATCATGACAAGAACAATATAATAACAATAAAAATCATAATAAAATTAAAGTACTAAAAATATCACAAAACATCACAATTAATACATGATAAAAAAAAAATTCATATTAGCATAAACCTAGAATGCCTATAATAAAAATGAGAGCAACCCAAAATAATATATGATAACAATAAAAATAACCCTAATAATAAAATATAATAGTAACACAAACACTTGATACTATCAACATCCTGACAAATATACAAACAATAGTTAGTATTGCAAAAAAAATAAAAATAAATAAATAAAAATAAATAAATAAATAAATTTAAAAATAACAATAAACCTAAACACAATAATAAATCATAACACACAAAATACAATACATACCCTAAAAACCTTACCTTTGGCGATGGAGAGGGATCAATGTCTGGGAGGATGGTGGTGGAGAATGCCGGAGTTGGAGGGGGGGCTTCACGGCGTCTGAGTGGCTGCAGTAGAGGTGAGGCAGAGGAACTGTGATTGCGAACTGCTGTGCAGCAGAGCAGAGATGCTCGGCTGGTGTCGGCGACGGTGATGAGGAAGACTGGCCGGTGGCCGGAGTGTTGTAGCTGCGGCCGAAGATGACTGAGAATGGGTTTGGTATTGCTGCTGGTTCTGCTGTAGGGATTACCGTCTGCTGTTCTCGTGGCTGAAGATGATGGCGAGGTTGGGCTCGACTGGATGGTGGCTCGCGGTTGCTGCTGGGGTCTCGGACCAGTGGTGCTTGCTGGAGGGAGGGCTGGTCGTGCTGCTCTGTGCAGCAGAGTATGTGCGGTTGCAGGGGGGCTGGTCGGGTAGCAGAGCAGGAAGGATGCGGCTATGGTGATAAAATGGTCGCCGGAGTTGCAGCGGTGGCCGGAGAAGATGGTGTTGTGGTAGGAAAGTGTGGTCGGCAGCAGAGCAGAGGGAAAGAATGAGAGGGGGCTCCTCGGGTCTGGGCTTGCAGATGATGAGAAAAGAAACAGTTTTTTTTTTTTTTTTCAGTGTTTCTCCGCTGCTGCTCCTGTGCGCAGCGCCCCCCTTGGACTCTCCGGCTGTTCCCTCTTTTATAACCTAAATCAAACCCTAAAATCCTTTTTTATTTTTCTTTTTTTTTCTTTTTTTGTACTTTTATGGTAATAATAGATATGGTAACTAATAATAATAATATCTAAATAATAATAATAATAGTAATGTAATTAATGCAAGATTTGAAAATAATAATAATAATAATAATAATAATAATAAAGTGATTTTTAAAAATAATAATAATAATAATAATAAGGTTATAAAAAAAATAATAGTAATAATAAAAATAAATAATAAAAATAAGAAAAAATAATAATAATAATAATAAGAAAGTATCAACACTAATAATATATAAGATAATAGTATTAATAATAGTAATAGTAAAAATAGCATAATAATAATAATAATAATAATAATAATAATAACAAAATAAATAAATAAATAATAATAATAATGAAAATAATAAGAGGGGACCCCTTGTTCTGTTTGGTTAGGGCAAAAATAGGGTGTCTACAATTATTATCATTGTTTTTAAACTATTTTTAGTATTTATTTATTTTATTATTTATTTTTGAAAAAGAATTAAATTTGAATTTTGAAAACTCATGTAGACCCCACATGGTCTTGTGAGCCCCACACTACTTCGAGACCCAAATGAATCCTATGTAACTCTAATAATTCTTATACGATTTTATGAGCTCTACATAGCTTCAAGACTCGTGTAAACCTCCACACGACTTCGGGACTCATGTGGGCCCCGCATAGGATACCTATATTATTATTATTTTATCATATATTTTTACAAAATATGTCAGTAAAAACATTATTTTATGTATTTATTTACGTATATAAACAGTGTTTACCCTCTTTTATCCTATGAAATTTCATTTTGACCAGGCCGACCTCCAAGGAGCGACTGAACCGCAATGGTCTTTGAGCACTCGCTTAGACAAGGTCTTTCTTAGGCATCAAATATGGAATTAAGGATCCTAATAGAGAAACACTTTTGTTTTGATACTAACTAAATGACTATTATTATTATTATTATTATTATTATTATTATTATTATTATTATTATTATTATTGGGTTATTACATGCATCATTGAATGGACTTGACTGTGTATTGATGCAGCATGGCAGGGTGGTGGCGTATGCATCTGAAAAGTTGAAAGAATACGAAAAGAACTACCTTACCCATGATCTTAAATTGGATGCAGTGGTACACGTATTGAAAATTTGGATACCTATACAATGAGTAGTGTGAGATTTTCTTCGACCACAAGAGTTTAAAGTATTTCTTTACCCAAAAGGAATTGAATATGAGACAGAGAAGGTGGTTAGAGTTAATTAAAGAATTTGATTGTACCATCAATTACCACCCAAGGAAAGCAAATGTCTGATGCACTGAGCAGGAAGTCTAGGGAATCAGCGTTGACGGCTATGGAGTTCCAGCATCCGATCATGATGGGTCTAGAGAGACTCGGTTTTGGATTAGTCAAGAATAATCCTTCTGTATGTATCACCAGCCTAGTGGTACAACCTATTCTGTAGGAAAGAATTAAAGTCGCTCAGAAGAAAGACCCAAAGTTAGAAGAGGTGATGGACAGAGTGCAAAGTGGTCAGGGGGAGGAATTCTAAATTTCAGATGACAGAGCTTTACGGTTCCGTTCCAGACTGTGTGCTCCTTCTGATGCTGGGATCAAGAAGACTATTTTGGAGAAGGCTCACAGATCATTGTATACAGTTGATCCCGGCAGTAAAAAAATGTATAGGGATCTGCGAAAGTTTTATTGGTGGAGTGGTATGAAGAGAGAGATTGTCAAATATGTAGGAAAATGCTTGACGTACCAGTAGGTAAAGGCTAAGCACCAGAGGCCAATGGGTCAGTCGCAGCCTTTATTTATCCCAGAGTGGAAGTGAGATCATACTTCCATGGACTTTGTTTCAGGGCTGCCGTCGACATCATATGGCCAAAATGCAATTTGGGTGATAGTAGATCAGTTGACTAAGACTGCTCATTTCCTCCTTATCAAGATCATCTATTCCCTCAAACATTTAGTAGAGATTTAGGTTCATGAGATCATTCATTTTCATGGAGTGCCAATATCTATAGTGTTAGATCAAGACCCGCATTTCACTTCACGGTTCTGGAGAAGCTTGCAAGAAGCTCTAGGGTCTCAGGCATCATTTAGCACAATATTCCATCCTCAGTCAGACAGGCAGACTAAGAGGACGATACAGATACTAGAAGATATGCTCCGAGCATATGTATTAGATTTTGGGGGTAGTTAGACTCAGTTCATGCCGTTGGTGGAATTTGCGTATAATAATAGTTTTTAGGCCAGCATTGGTATGACACCATTTAAGGCATTGTACGGTAGGAGATGTCGATCTCCTTTGTATTAGGATGAGATGGGTGAGCGGCAAGTTGTGTGGCCAAAGCTGGTACAGCAGGCGTACGATAAAGTTCGACTTATTTGGGATAGAATCAGCGCAGCTTAAAGCAGACAGACAAGTTATGCCAACAATCGCTGCAGGAATTTGGAGTTCGATGTGGGTGATCATGTATTTTTGAAGATAGCTCCGTTAAAAGGGGTTATGAGGTTTGGTAGGAAGGGTAAACTTAGCCCTAGGTTTATCGATGCATTTGATATTTTAGAGAAATTGGGGCCGGTGGCCTACAGGCTAGCTTTGCCACCTACACTATCTAGGATGCATGACGTATTTCACGTATCTATGTTGACGAAATACCTCCCAGATCCTTCTCATATTATTAGCTATAGTGAGTTAGAGCTCAGTGATTCACTAGTTTATAAGGAGGTACCAGTGCAAATTCTGGACAGAAAGGAACAGGAACTATATAATAAGAAGATTCCTCTGGTAAAGGTTCTATGGAGTAATCATGCAATAGAAGAAGCTTCTTGGGAGCTTGAGGAATAGATCAGATAGAAGTACCCACAATTGTTCCAAGAAGTTCAGATGTAATTGGAAAATGCAAGTAAATATGTAATGTTTCTTTTGCGGGTACATGTAATGCTCTAATAGTAAGTGGTATTTTAGTTTTGGGGCAAATTTTCTTTTGATTTATGTAGTCTCCCAGGACTTGAAATGTAACCATGGTATTCCTCCGCCATAAGTGAGGGCAAGTAATAAAATAAGTAGACTGTTTTGCCTATTAAGGGATGATGAATTATATGGATAGTAAATTTCGAGGACAAAATTTTATATGGAGGGGAGAATGTAATGACCTGAATAATAAAAATTGTATTTAAATAGAGAGGAAGGGAAATGGAAACAGAAATAGAAAGAGGCAGCAATCTTGCGTTCGTCGACGACATTGCATTTTGGGAGTAATAACTGAGGAAATTTATCACGTCCTCGTCAATGAACACAAGGGATTCGTCGACGAGGGTACAAAAGGGTCTCGTCGATGAAGCCATGTTTCGTTGACAAGAAGATACCGAGAGAGGATTTCTGGATGTTTTAAATTTGTCGGCGAGGATGCAGGTTCGTCGACAAACTTTCTACAGGACTCGTTGACGAGGTGATGCGTCTCGTCGACAAATCCAACGCTATAAATAGCTGAAATTCATATTTTTAAAGCAAAAAAAGAGAAATCACTCTCTTTCTCTCTCTCTCTCTCTCTCTCTCCCTACGGTTTCTCTCTCCTCTCTCTTTATTTTGGCTCCGTCGTTCGTCGGATCAACGATCTGAGACCACCACAATGCTCCTGGGAAGTTCTCTCCAAATTTGCTAGAGCGGATTGTTGGTGGAAGCAAGTTGGAATTCATTCCTGAGTTAATGTAAGACTTTTTATTCGAAATTTGGTCTTTCCACAGTTGAAGGAAATAATGTACTTGAATAAATACTGAAATTTAGTTATGGCATCATTTTCAGGGTACTGCTCAGGGTTTCGTATGGGTGTAAGACCTGTATTATAGATTGGCTTTTTAGTTGTCAGGTAAGGGGATAAATTAAAATAGTTATTCATTGAAATTACTATTATTTAATAGTATAATAAATTTTCAGAAAGCATGCGATTATATATGAGTATAATTGAGAAAATGTAAGTTTGGAAAAATACTGCAATTATACAGGAAATGTGTTTTCAGAACGAAATATATGGTTTCATTCAATTCGTGTGGTATGAATATTATTTTATGTATATATTATACCATATTAAGTTAGATTTACAATATAAAGTATGTTGATAGATATTTTCAGGAATAACATGATAAACATAGTAAATTATGATTTCAGAATATATGATATGTTCGGTGCAAGGCCGTAATTGATGTTTGGCGCGATGCCGTATTTACTCATGTTATTCGGCGCAAGGCCGTATTTATTCATGTTTTCAGCGCGAGGCCCTAATTATTATGTTAATGTAAGATTCATAAAATGCTATTATTTGATTTATGATAAACAGTATATGTTTATGTACTATATGTTATCAGAACCCGGATGTTAGTTTAGTTCAGTTTTAGGAGAACGGTACCGTAGTTTATAGATCAGATATCTATGATCAGATTGGTGCCAACCATCCCATGAGGGGGTGGGAGATGGATAGTCGATGTGGCTTTCAGTGTAGAGTGTAGACGTCCACTTGGCATTCTGGACCAGGGTGTGGCGGGCCCATCGTACTTACAGACATTTTTTACTCGGCAGTGCTCAGCCAGCTATTGTCGGGTCCCGCCTTCGGGCTGCACAACCCTTCATGGGGGGGGGATAATACATGACATCAGCTAGCTATACATCCTGGACAGTTTCAGTATTACAGATTATATCAGATAACACATGATTAGTATGATTACTTAGAAGTATGAAAATATATGTTTATTTAACCATATTACGATTTATGTTCATGGTATGTGAAATGTACGGTATAAGTATTACAGCATTAAATATTCATGTTGCCACATAGCTGATTTTAATTTATCTACCCTTTTTGAGAGGTGTCTCACCCCGAATATTAAATGATTTTCAGGAAACCAGGAAAGACCGGCGGGTCAGGGCTGCCGCTGAGTGAGTTGAGATTCCCTGCTAGAAGGGTAAGTTCTGATCTAGGATCAGAAGATTTTTGTTGTAGGATCCTAAGTTTATTTTGATATTTTGGAGATTGTAGGCATAAACACAGTATCTTTGGGAATATAGTAGACTCTGGTATTACGTAATTTATGGTTGATGAATGTGATTTATATTTATTGCTGATTAAGTTCCGCTGTGTATGACAGGTGTCCCCGCTATCCATCGGTTCGGGTTAACCATTTAGTTTATTATGTCTCATTTTATATTAAGATAAATAGGTCGTTACACGGTGTAGCCACAGACAACCACTCATCCATTACTTGGGTTTCAACTCCATAATGTTTCAAAAAACTAGAAGATATAAATGAATGGGTTGTTCTCAAATCAAATAAAACAATAGCTCTATTTGAAAGCAATAACATGGTACCTATTACCATGTTCCCAGTGTGTTCTGCATTTTCTGGAGTAAGAGAGTACACTCTCGCCGAAGCCGTGTTTGCCTGATAGTTTCCCTCAGGCGTCTGATTACTTCCATGGTTCTAGCTCTATGCAAGCATATCACTCCTCTGTGCCTGACAGTTTCAGGACATGTGGCCTAATTTGCCACAGTTCTAACAATTACCCCATAATGGTTGACATTCACCATCGTCCCATTTACGGCACTTGGCGCATAGTGTAGAGGATGGATCCCCCTAAGAACTCTGGGGCTCGGTATTCTACCAATAATCCGAACTAAAGTTCTTCTTCTTCTTCCACTGTCCCTATCGAGGACCAGTCTGAGAACCAGAAGATATTGACCTTTTCCTCTATTCTTGTACCACCTCATCTTTTTGGAGGTCTGTCTCAACTATGGTGGCTTTGTCCACCAGAATAGAAAACTCTTGGATATGTAGCATCCCCACAAGCCTGCGGATGCCCTTCCTTAGACCCTTCTCAAACCTCCAAGCCTTCTCATACTCATTCGAGACCAAGTACGGCGTGAAACAAGATAACTCGATATATCTGGCGGCATACCTCTGCACCGTCAGGGTTCCCTGCGTCAGGCTTGAGAACTCATCAGCCTTTGCATCACGAGTGGAAGCCAGGAAGTATTTCTCAAAAAATACCTCCTTGAAACGGCTCCACGTCATACTAGATGGATCAGCTCTCTACTTCTCAAGCAGACTCACCGCCGTCCACCATCTTTCTGCTTTTCCTGCCTATTGGAAGGTAGAATAGAGAACCTTCTACTGGTCAGTGCAGTGCTGAACTTCTAATATATTCTTGGTTTTCTGAACATAGTTCTCTGCTACTATTGGATCGGGTCCTCCCGCAAACGTCGTAGGGTGCATGTGGGTAAACCCCTTTATCATACAACCCGTAGCAGTAGGAGAATGCTTACGTCTCCTAACGCTTCGCCCGATCTCTCGCAAAACCTGCCTCTTCAAATCCCCGAGGCACAGAAGGAGACTCGTCACTCGAAGTCCCCTCAGAACCACTATCCAAGTTGTTATCCTTGGGCTCCATTTTTAAAGTAAGATAGGAATCAATTAAAATTCCTATATTATATACAGTTAATACAATCATTGAAAACTAATCATGTCAACTACTACTCTCACGGGTCCAGGTCTATCCTATCACACTGACACAAATCCATAAGTGGTTTTTTGGGATTTTACTGAAATCATCATTCTAGGAAAACAACATAACACCGCCAATGAGTCCTCGTTTAGCAACAAAACAACCCTCGACCAACTATACCCATTTCCTATATCCTATACTCTGATATGTACACATAAATATGCATAACCAAGTCTACAAAACCTAACAACCTGATTTAGCTCTGTTACCAAGTTGTCACACCCCGAACTCCTAGGTGGGTCCCAAGTGTGATTTTAGTAATGTAACATGTCTCTGTATCAATTAAAACATACATGATACTACATTGAATGAGGGTCCGACCCCGTGGGGTACACGTAAACCCTATACACATCAACATACATATCCATGCTCATTAAATTTGTAGCGAAAAATGTTATTTCTATACATACATCATACCATAACAGAGTCTATACAGAAGTAGAATATACGTTCCCAAAATTACAGTACATACTCTGGGTGTCTACAAAACCCAACAATGACAATCCGATTACGAAACTTTTACTTACACAGGTACTAAACACAGCTAACCGACACCCCCGCTTTTGGATGCTAGGATGCTTGTTTCGGCTACTCGAAAGACCTGAAAAATATTTGTATATTCAGGGTGAAACACTTTTTAGTAAAGAAGAAAGCAGGTTATATCAATGTGTGACATACAAGTGTTATTTCAGTATAAAACATAACATCATACAATACAGTACAATACAGTTCAATACAGTTCCAGTATTTGTCACAATCTAGTTCCAATACATATGATACCCAAACATATAGTCATTGTCGTCACACTAAGCACCCAATACCCTGTGATAACCAAAGCCTCACAGCGATAATGTTGTCAATACGAGCACTCAATAACCTGCGATAATCGAAGCCTCATAGCAATATCGTTGCCACTATGGTGTAGCGCACACCCATCGGTGACCAGCCGGAAAGAATAGGCGATATTTCACACCCTCAGATATAGAGTCGGACACTCTCGCCCACGATAATTAGCCGAGACATGACGTCAGCATACAGTAATTAGCTGCCACTAAATGATTTATAGTATGGTAATTAGCCGCTCCTAACTGATTTACAGAACCTGGAACAATTTTGGAACTCATGTCCCTATACTCATTAGCATACGGTAATTAGCCGCCCCTAACTGTTTTTACAAAACCTAGAACATTTTACCTACAACATTTCATTCCACACTTATTTGAGTATACAACAAATCATATCGTTTTTCAATTCAAGAATATAGTTTAATACAAATATGGATACAATCATCTCAGTACTACAATTTTAATAGAACATATGATTTCTCCAACAAAATAGAGATGATACCAGAAACCCCCAAAAATTTCCAAAAATTGTAGCCTAAAAATGCCGCATTTTCACCAGATATACTTTCCCAAATAAGTAATCAAAACATACATACGATCGTAAACTACAGGTTTATCGATCCCAATTTCAAAAATAAACTGATATAAACAGAATCCCCTTACCTTTTCTCGAATACCAAACTACGAACTCTACAGCTCCAAAACTACAAACCGAGTCCCAAAAACCTAAACATCCAAGAACTATACTTTACTACAATTCTTACTACTACACATATACCGAAACGAAACTGAAATCGGACCCTTACCTCGGTTTTGGGTCAAAACTTGAAAATCCTTGAAACGATTTTTTGGTCCACTATTCTCAAAGAGATTCCTCCTTTGATCCACGCAGTAACATCAGATCATTGAATCAAACGATGAACAATGAAGAATTGAAGAGAGATAGAGAGGTTTCGCTGGTTCTAGAGAGAGAGAGAGAGAGAGTTTGAGGTTTCTTAGCAACTAAGCAAGAGAAATGGATATTTATAGACCCTTTGACCTAGCCAACCTCGTCGACGAGATGGCACCTTTGTCAGCAAATCATCCATACATTTTGTCGACAAACTGGATCCTTCGGCGACGAACCCTATTCCGAAATTTTACAACACGTTCTATATCTTTTCGTCGATGAGGCTCTGAATTTTGGCGACAAAGAGTATGAGGGCCTTCATCGATGAGAACAATGGCTTCATTGATGAAGCCTGCAAAATTTACCTTTTTACCATTTTTCATTTATTCAATCTACATACCTTGGGTCGGGTTCTTACATTTTGCCCGTTTGTGCAACGAAGGACTTGCAGCAACTCCTTCATTTTTTGGATCCAATTTTTCGCAGTAATTGGATCGGCTTTCCCTTCAAAAGTTGGGGTGTTCATGTAGTTGAACTGCTCAATTGTACAACCCTCGTCAATGGGTGGACAATTCCATCCCCTCGAGCTCTGAAAAATTTCTATCATGACTTGCTATGCTGCTTCTCGTAGTACCGTAGTAGTATTGACGCATTCTTCATGGAAAGTCCCCATATTATTATCGTTTCCTTCAGTATCCACGTTGTTATCTATGGGGTCCATTCAAAAGAAAGTGACCAAAGTTATTTTGGAATCATAATTCTATTGTTTATAGCGTAACAAAATAATAAATTAGAAACATTTTAGCCTACTTAATCCTACCCTCATCATGATTCATAACTAGACTCTAGTAAAAAATTATTCCTAAAGTTTGCAAAACCTATGACATGGGCTCTCATACCATAAAACTGTTGCGCCCCCAAACCTAGTCGAGTTTGGGCTGCGCTTTTCCATAAATTAATTGATATAAATAGCGAAGAAAATTGAAACCTTAAATATTTCATACCAGAGTACCAAACAACTGTATATACATAGGTATCTCCAATATTTACATTTTTTGAAATATAAAAACATATTTAACTAGTACTATACAAATATTTATTTTACATTGCATTCTCTAATTGCCCCCAGATGCTTGCTCTGCCTAATTCCAAGTATGTCTTGCATAGCTATCTGTAATGTAGAATAATAATTGGGGTGAAACGACGCTAAGTAAGTGAAAAAAATTATTATCAGTGTGTAACTAGTATGACCTTTACAGTATCAAAAATCATTTAATAATTAATTAATATTTAATAATGTAACTGTTAAAAACCGCATTTGAACAAATGTAAATTATTTATAAATTATTTTCATTCAAATAACCGTATGCATATATATATATATATATATATATATATATATATACTTCCCTTTATACTTTTCCTATAAATCATCATTTAATCCTACTAAATGGGTCTATGTTAAGATATATATAGGCCTGTTAAATGTGACGCTGTATACATACATACATACATATATACATACACATATACGCATACTTTTCCTCCAAGTCATTATTTAGGCCTATTAAATGGCCCTATTCACATAAATATATAAATATGTATATAAATTTTTTTTAAAAAAACTCATTTTTGGCTTATTAACTGTAAGTCATGTTTACCCCCATGGCTAAGTTGTGTGGTCTAAAAACTAGACTTAACTGGTTGGCTGACCAAATTAAATCAAATATCATCATTAAGTGCGGTTTTCTCTATTAAATCCTAGTCCGATTTAGGTGTGCACTCAAGAGAAATTCATTACCCTGTAAAACCATTCTGTAAACAGTGTGGGTACACTCATGATCTGTAACTATAAGTTACGGTGCCGAGCATTGTCACCGTTGAGCCATCAGGGTTCTTAAAAGACACCACTATAGTTTAAGTAATAAAATAGTATTAAAATAATCCCATCATTTCTCATTATAAAACATGTAATAAAATTCCAACATTATCCATTTATAAAACATGTAGTAAATATAACATCATAAAAATCTCATACTTAGTCATTTATAAAATAAACTAATGTTAATCATTATTATAATGCTATAAATTACCCGATAAAGTTTATAATTTCTTAAAAAAATATACTCAGGTATATAAAAAAGTGGGTATGATCATATTCACATACTTTAATTTAACTCAGGTATATTTAAATAATAAAAAAAGATATATATGGTCAAATCCACATACTTTTATTTAACTTGAATATATTTAAATGTATACAAATTTTTCGTCAACCACTAAACCTTTTTCCTTTATTTTTCCTTCACTTCTTTGAAAATTTCTTATGAAAATGAATTGAGAACTCAATCCTATTTATAGGGAATTGGGAGGGTTAAATTGTAATTTGCAGGGATAACGTGGGATGCATGCAAGGCCAGTACGTGCATGCAAGGACAACTGGGCGGGAGATATGTATGCATGCATAGGACGTGAGCTTGCATTAATGCATGAAGTGGGGATGGAAGCTTTACGTGGGAAAAGGGAAAGATAGATAAAAGATAGAAAGTGGGGTTGCTGCTTTGCATTTAAAAAGGTGGAAGAAGAGTCATTATTAGAATTCATTAATTTCACGTGGGCGGAAAATGCTTGCATGAAACAAAACGAATGATTATGAGCAATTTTGCATGAACCGCGCATTTATTATTTGGTATATGCACAAATGATCAGTGTCTGTTTGGAGTTATGTGATGGGAAGGAATGTCTGAGGGCGGGATCATGCGCGTCATTGTTCTACTTGGAGCCAGCTCACCCCTCGTCACAATCAAAGAGGTGGGCCAGCTTATCTCCGCAGGTTTTGTACTAATTACTAATCTACTTTTTTGGTTTATTTTTACTAAAAGATCTTAGCTATAAATGTGTTTATTTAAATATAACATTTCTGTAAATATAAGATAAGGGAATTTTTTAAAAATTCATAATGCGGATAAATCCTAAAAATTACTTTTTTTTTAGAGATTCCTAGTTGATCTGTCATATATAAGAAACTAATTTACTAATATTTAATTGTTCATATTTGAAATTGTTTTTCAATCTTAAAATAAAGATATGTAGCAATCAGAATATAAGTATTTTGATAAACAAACTCTTAAACATAGAGTCAGGGCCAACCTAACCATTAGGCGGCTGAAGTGTTCGCTTAGAGCCCCAAACTTTTTTTTAATTAAGTAATATTAACATTATTTATTATGCTCTCTTCTCATACATTGATTTCCCAATTAACAAATAAATGAATTTTATTTTAAAATATAAAATAAATACAATTTACATTTTTTTTTTTCCAAATCTCATTGACTTTTCAACTAACAACTTTATTATATTTCTAACTATTTATTACTCTTATCTCTTTCTCTTAACCTCTCTAAAAAATTTTTTTTCATCTCTCACACTCTCTCACTCTCATCTCTTGGTCTCTCTATGATATTTGCTCCGTCTCTTGTGTTCATCATCTTTAGGCCTCCGATTCTTGTAATTTTTATCAACCCTAATTTTAATTTCAATGTTTGTGCATTATTTTTCTATTATTTTCACTTTGAAATTTTTTTTCTATTTGTTCTTAGATTTTGGAAGCTTTGAGGTTAGAGCGTCGTATCCGATAAGAATCTGATATCTCTAAAATCTTGCTCGCCGATCAATTTGCTATAATAATAATAATAAAAATTAGGTTATATTGTTTCAATCTATTATTTTTATAGATTTATTAAATTTATTTTTATTTGTTTACATAATTTGTCAATTTATAGTTAGTGTTAATTTTGAAATTTAATTATGTCAACGAGTGGCACGCCCCGAACTCAGAAATGGGACCTAGGGGTGAAAATGTAATTTAACATGTCCTCGTATCATACAAATCATCCACAGATACAGTACAAAGAATTAGGGTCCGACCCCATGGGGTTCCCAAGCACCCTATACACATCCAAACACAATAGAATATAAACAGCGAAAAAAAGTCTTTCTATATATACACAGTACCATACCAGAATCTATACAAGAGTAGGAACAGGCTTTAACATATAACGTACAACTGGGTGCCCAACACATCCCAAAATGGCAACCCATCAAAACACAGTCCTAGCACTTACCCAAGCGCTAACCGCAGTACACTAGCCACTACGCTCCCTACACCAGGACGCTAGTTCCGATTGCTCGAAGGACCTGTAAAAATGTACGTACAACAGGGGTGAGACACCTCTCAGTAAGGAAGATTACAGGTTATATTGGTATGTGGCATATGAGTGTTATCATGACATACTAACATGCATAGTTCAGTAGTCAAAACAATCAAAACCAGTTCCAGTATTTTCACAAAACAAGCAATACAATCTAGTGTCATCACACCCTTGGGCTTGAAGCCGGACTGTCTGGTGGTATTTCACACCCTTCGATAAAAATCGGTAATCTGGTGATATTTCACACCCTTCGGCTAACGCCAACATTTTGGTGATATTTCACACCCTTCGACAAATGTAGGTGCCCCGGGTAACTTGGCATAGCATCAGCGTTGAACTGGTGCAGATCTAGTGTTCGGACACCCTTCGGCTCAAAAGCTAGCCAATCTAGTGGTGTTGCACACTCTTCGAAAAAAACCACATTTTCAAACCTAGAACAATTCAGAACCCCGTTCCTATTTCACCAAAATACACAACACATGCATACTCATATAACCAAACAAACCACACCCATTTGGTAATCTAAAATCACAGTTTTCCAAACACATACAGTTTAAACAAGTCAAGGCACGACCATCCCTATAACACAGTATAAATCAACATATACGCTTGGTTTTCAACAAAACCAGGGATGCAACCAGTCACCCCCTTTTTCCCAAAACTGTAATCATGAAAAACCCATAGTTTTCCTCGTTAGATCCCCCAAAATGAGTAGTCAAAACACACACAGGACCGTGAACCATAATTCTACTGAGTCCGATTTCAAAAATAACCGATATAAACACAATTCCCCTTACCTTTTCCTCAAATAGAAAATCTCGAACTTTAAGGTCCCTAAATAGCGAACCAAGTTCCAAGACTTACAATCAACAGTACAGAATATACTCACAACATTGTTCCCTACAAAACCACCGGATCAGAATTGAAAATCGAGCCTTACCTCAATTTTAAGCCGAAACCCAAAAATCTCTAAAACGAGATTCTAATTTGTAGAACTTGTAGAGAATCCTTCCACGATCCTCGTGATAACTTCAGATTTATGATTCTCGCAACGAACGATGAAGAAATCTAAAGATATAGAGAGTAGGGAGAGTTATAGAGAGATAAAGAGAAGATATTTGAGTTTTTTAATGGTTAAGCAATGAAAAATGATATTTATAGCCCTTTGACTCGGGTGAACTCGTCGACGAGATGGTGTACTCGTCGACAAGGTCGTATATACAACTCATCGACGAGATGGTGGATTTGTCAATGAATCCTAATATCACCGGTTCCCAAAACTCCTCGGCTTCTCCTCGTCGACAAGCCTCTGAACTTCGTCGACGAGAGATGCATGGCCTTTGTCGACGAACTCTAGCTTTGTCGACAAAGCCTGTTTGAATACCAATTTTACCCCTCTCTTATTTATTTAAACCCATTTATCATGTTTTGGGTTCTTACATCCTCCCCTTCTTACGAAAATTTCATCCTTGAAATATTTCATCTCTCATTCACAAAGTCATACATACATCTGAACACATATACACAATTTTAGGAAGAAAACTGGTGACTACTACAGCGCAGCCCCATCATACACATACACCTACACATACATACCCTCACTTATGGCGTAAGAATACCGTGGTTCATATACAATCGTCTCAGGAGTTCACAATACACACACTCCCGACGACTAACCACTTATCCCAACCGAAAGTAGGATAATGTACAAGTGCTCAAAACAAATGTGGATACTTCCTACGTATTTTCACTTCCAATTCCCAAGAAGCTTCCTCAACCTTGTGGTTCCGCCACAATACCTTCACTAAGGGTAACTCTTTAGCACGAAGCTTCTGAACTTTATGGTCTAGAACCTGAATAGGTATCTCCTCATACGCTAAAGTATCCCCAATTTCCAACTCATCATAACTGATAAGATGTGATGGATCCATTATGTACCTTCTTAACATGGATACGTGAAACACATCGTGGACCCTTGAGAGTGCCGGAGGTAGTGCAATCCTGTAGGCTACTGGACCCACTCGTTTAAGTACCTCGAATGGTCCAATATGCCTCAGGCTCAGCTTGCCCATCCTTCCAAATCTCATCACCCCTTTCATCTAAGCGATACGTAGAAATACCTTACCCCCTACATCGAACTCTAAATCACGGCAGCGAACATCTGCATAACTCTTCTGCTGACTCTGAGCTGATCTAATCCTCTCCCGGATCAAACCCACCTTCTCAGACGCCTGCTGCACAAGTTCGGGTCCTAACACCTGACGTTCACCAACCTCATCCCAACACAAAGAAGATCGACACCTTTGACCTTACAAAGCCTCGAACGGTGTCATCCTGATACTAGTCTGGAAGCTGTTGTTATAAGCGAACTCTACAAGTGGCATAAATTGTATCCAACTACCACCAAAATCTAAGACACAAGCTCGCAACATATCTTCCAAGATTTGTATCGTCCTCTCCGACTGTCCATTACTCTGAGGGTGGAACGTGGTACTAAAAGTAAGCTTCATCCCTAGTGCCTCCTGCAAGCTTGTCTAGAATCAAGAAATAAACCCCGGATCTCAATATGACACAATGGATACCGGTACTCCGTGCATTCTCATGATCTCATGCACATACATATTAGCTAGCCTACTCAAAGGATAGCTAACCTTCATTGTTATGAAATGAGCATATTTTGTCAAGTTGTCTATGATTACCCAGATAGCATTCTGCCCATGAAGTGCTGGTGGCAATCCGGTCACAAAATCCATGGAAATATGCTCCCATTTCCACACCGAAATAGGCAAAGGCTGCAACGGCCCTTTCGACCTCTGATGTTCAGCTTTCACTCGTTGACACGTCAAACACTGCTCCACGAACTGAGCAATCTGCCTCTTCATACCAGACCACCAGAAGGTCTCGCACAAATCACGGTACATCTTTGTACTACCCAGATGTACCGTATACAAAGAACGATGTGCTTCCTCCATAATCGTCCTTTTGATCTCCTCATCGTTCGGAACACATAATCTGGTCCCAAACCTCAGCACACCTCCCTCAAAGATGTTAAACTCTGTAGCCAGTCCCTGCTGTACCTTTTCCATAACCTCTGTCAACTCTGCATCATTAGCCTGTGTGGCCTTAATACGCTCAAACAAGGTCGGCTGGACCACCAAGCTAGCAATGAGAGTCTGATGATTATCATATACCAACTCTATACTCGAGCTCTCCAAATCCCGTCTAATGTGACACTGAGTTACAACCGCAGATACAGTCGTAGACCCTTACTTCCGACTCAACGCATCAGTCACCACAATAGCCTTCCCTGGATGGTAACTGATCGTGCAATCGTAGTCCTTAATTAACTTCAGGAACCGTATTTGCCTCATATTCAACTCCTTCTGTGTGAAGAAATCCCCGAGGCTCTTATGATCAGTGAAGATCTTACACTGCACACCATACAAATTGTGTCGCTAGATCTTCAGTGCATATACAATAGCAGCCAACTCCAAATCATGCATAGGATAATTCTTCTCATATTCTTTCAATTGCCGAGAAGCATATGCTACTACCTTACCCTACTGCATAAGCACACATCCCAAACCTTTCAGAGACACATCGCTATAGATCATAAACCCACCATCCCCCGAAGGAATGGTCAACACTAGAGCAGTAACTAGCCGGTGCTTCAATTCCTGAAAACACTGCTCATAATCACTAGTCCAGTCAAACTGTACTCTTTTCCAGGTCAATCGAGTCAGAGGCCCAGACAATTTAGAGAACCCCTCCACGAACCGATGATAGTAACTCGCCAGTTCAAGAAAACTTCGAACCTCCTGCACCCTCTTCGGCCTCACCCAATCGACCACAGCTTCGATCTTGCTAGGATCAACTGATATACCATCACCAGTAACCACATGGCCTAAGAATGCAATGTGACTCAACCATAATTCACATTTCTTCAATTTAGCATACTGCTTCTTCTCCCGCAGAATCTGTAATACTAACCTCAAATGATCCTCATGCTCTTCCGTACTCCTCGAGTATACCAGAATATCGTCAATGAACACCACCACGAACCGGTCCCGATACTCATGGAAAACCCTGTTCATCAAATCTATAAACACCACCGGAGCATTTGTCAACCCAAATGGCATGACCAAAAAATCATAGTGACCATATCTAGTTCGGAAAGCAGTCTTCACTACATCCTTAGCTCTAACCCTCACCTGATGATATCCTGACCGCAAGTTGATCTTCGAAAAGACCCTCGTTCCCTGCAACTGGTCAAAAATATCATCGATACGAGGTAAAGGATAGCGATTCTTCACAGTTACCTTGTTAATCTCATGGTAGCCAATGCACATTCGCATCGACCCGTCCTTCTTCTTCATAAATAGTACTAGGGATCCCCAGGGTGAAACACTAGGTCAAATGAAACCACTGTCCAGTAATTCCTGCAACTGCTTCTTTAACTCTCAAACTTCTATTGGAGCCATCCGGTACGGAGCTTTAGAGATCGGTGCATTGCCAGGTTTCAACTCTATCACAAACTCCACCTCACGATCCGGAGGTAAACCGGGTAAATCATCTGGAAAACACGTCTAGGAATTCATTGACTACTCGAATATCCTCAAGCCTCAACTCATCCCGCGGCGGCTCCTTCACACAAGCTAGGTACCCCTAACACCCGTCCAAGAGTAATATCCCCGCCTATAGTGTTGATAGAATCTGTGGCGTCAAATGCACACATGATCCTACGAACTCATACTCCTGCTCTCCAAGAGGTTTGATAACTACCACCTTCCCACGACAGTCCATCACATCATAACTGGAGAACAACCAATCCATCACTAGAATGACATCGAACCTTGACATGTTGTATACCACAAGATTCGATGGTAGCAGCTTCCTCTGAATTACCACTAGGCAGTCTACCAACATCTTCCCACAGAATGACACACTCCCACATGGTGTAGTAACAAATAACACCTTATTCATGTCTCAGGTCTCAACCCCACACCATCCCACAAAATTCATAGATATAAACAAATGGGTTGCACCCGAATCGAACAAAACAGAAGCCTTATTTGAAAGCAATAATAAGGTACATCTCACCACATTCTTTGCATGCTCAGCGTCCACTGGAGTAAGAGAGTATACCCTAACTAGAGTTGTATTCGTCTGAACTATTCCCCGAGGCATTTGATTGCTCGCTCGGTTCACACTAGATGTAGGCACGTCTCGCCACTGTGCATTACAATCACGAAACATTCGACATGACTGGCCATAGTTGTAGCTGTTACCTCCAAACGACCGACACTCACCCTCGTGCCATTTGTGACATCTGGTACAACGATCCCTAGTCTGGCTCCCCTGGAAACTTTGGAGCTTGGTATTCTGACGATAACCCGAGCCCTTGTTCCTCTTCCTCCACGATCCCTGATGAGATCCTGTTTGAGAACCAAAAGATACTGTCCTCTTCCTCGATTCCTGATCCACCTCATCCTCTCAAATACCATTCTCAATCACAGTGGCTTTATCCACCAACATCGAGAACTCGCGGGTCTGAAGCATACCCACTAATCTGCGGACATCCTTCCTCAAGCCCTTTTCAAATCTCCAAGTCTTCTCATACTCACTCGAGATCAAACACGGCATAAACCGGGATAGCTCTATGTACCAAGCCACATACCCTTGCACCGTCATACTCCCTTGAGTTAGAGAAGAAAACTCATCCGCCTTTGCATCACGCACAAAAGCCGGGAAATATCTATCAAAGAATACATCCTTGGAGCGGCTCTATGTCATCTTCTCAGGGCCGCCCCACTGCTTCTCTAGCAGGTTCACTACAATCCACCACTGACCCACCTCCTCAGATAGCTGGAAAGTAGCATAGAGGACTCACTGCCTATCCGTGCAGTGCAGGACTTCCAGAATCCTCTTAGTCTTCTCCATCCAGTCCTCTGCTATAGTTGGGTCAGGTCCTCCAAAGAACGTCGAAGGATGCATGCGTGTGAACCTCTCAATGGTGCACCCCGTAGTAGTAGGAGAGCCCTCGCTACTCCTCACACTCTGCCTGATCTCCTATAATACCTACTTTGTCAAATCTCGAGGCACAGAAGGAGACTCATCACTCGTAGTCTCCTCAGAGCCACTTTTCAGGTCATTATCCTTGGGCTCCATTCTGCAGCACAATAGGAATCTATTAGTATCCCTACAACATATACAGTTAATACAATGATCTACACTAATCATGTTAACTACTTCCTGCCAGGTCCAGGTCTGTCCTATCACACCGACACGAAAGTAATCAATGATCTGCCCTACTTTTACTAGAGTCGACATCCTATGAAAAACATGGAAAATCGTCGAAAAAACCTGGTCTACCAACCAAACAAACCTCAACCAACTCTACCCATATCCAACATCATATACTCCATTATGTACTCATAGCTAAGCCTAACCAAGTCTACAAGACGTAACAACCTGGTTAGCTCTGATACCAAGTTGCCACGCCCCGAACTCGAAAATAGGACCCAGGGTTGAAAATGTAATCTAACATGTCCCTGTATCATACAAATCATCCATAGATACAGTACAAAGGATGAGGGTTCGACCCTGTGGGGTTCCCAGGCACCTTATACACATCCAAACACGACAGAATATACATAGCGGAAAAAGGTCTTTCTATATATACACAGTACCATACCAGATTCTTTACAAGAGTAGGAACATGCTCCAACATATAATGTGCAATTGGGTGCCCAACACCTCCCAAAATAGCAACCCATCAAAACACAGTCCTAGCACTTACCCAAGTGCTAACAGCAGTACACTAGCCACTAGGCTCCCTACACTAGGACGCTAGTTCCGGTTACTTAAATGACTTGTAAAAATGTACGTATAGCAGGGGTGAGACACCTCTCAGTAAGGAAGAATACAGGTTATATCGGTGTGTGGCATATGAGTGTTATCATGACATACTAACATGCATAGTTCAACAGTCAAAACAATCAAAACCAGTTCCAGTATTTTCATAAAACAAGCAATACAATCTGGTGTCGTTAGACCCTTCGGCTCGAAGCCGGATTGTCTGGTGGTATTTCACACCCTTTAGTAAAAACTGGCAATTTGGTGATATTTCACACCCTTTAGTAAAAACTGGCAATTTGGTGATATTCCACACCCTTCAGCCAACGCCGACAGTCTGGTGATATTTCACACTCTTCAGCAAACGCCGATGCCCCAGGTAACCTGGCATAGCATCAGCGTTGAACCGGTGCAGATCTGGTGTTCGCACACCCTTCGACTCAAAAGCCGACCAATCTAGTGGTATTACACACTCTTTGGCAAAATCCGAATTTTCAAACCTGGAACAATTCGGAACCCCGTTCCTATTTCACCAAAATACACAACACATGCATGCTCATATAACCAAACAAACAACACCCATTTGGTAATCTAAAATCACGGTTTTTCAAACACATACTGTTTAAACAAGTCAAGGCACGACCATCCCTATAACACAGTATAAATCAACATATACGCTCGGTTTTCAATAAAACTAGGGATGCAGCCCGTCGCTCCCTTTTTCTCAAAACTGTAATCATGAAAAAAAAAACCCATAGTTTTCCCTATTAGATCCCCCCAAATGAGTAGCTAAAACACACACAACATCGTGAACCACAGTTCTACTTAGTCCAATTTCAAAAATAATCGATATAAACACAATTCCCCTTACCTTTTCCCCAAATAGCAAATCCTAAACTTTAAGGTCCCTAAACATCGAACTGAGTTCCAAAACCTACAATCAATAGTATAGAATAAGGGACATACTACGCATGTGATCCTTGACCAAATTACCCTTGATGAAAATGATGATTTTGAGCCTTATTTAACCTTTTTCTTCTTTAACGTATAACCCCCAGCCTACATTACGGTCCAAATGAAGTCCTGACCAAATTGGTATACATTGTTGTCTCTAATGATTTGTCAGACTCAATGACGATTCTGAACTACGTAATGACCTGATCCTGAAAAGGTACGTAAGCAGCTTGTTTAAATAACAAGTTCGGTCAACATCTTGCAAAACGTCTCAACTCGAACTGGGGGCGTGAAACATTATTTGGGGTGGTATTTTTGAGCCTTAGTTTCCCTTTTCTTCTAAAAACCTGTATCCCTCAGCCTACGTTTCGCCCCGAGTCTTAAAGACCATATTGAGATCAAAACATGGGTTGAACTTGACTAAACTAAAGGCAACGTTTAAATATGAGAAGTTTCTAATGGTTTCACAGCAGGATGAAACAAAAGAAGAGAGGTTGCCATCAATAAAGCTGGGACAGTCGAAGAAAAGATCAGCCATTCAGTTTGGTAAATTAACATCAATATCATATGGCTTTTGAATACTGGTATGAATTTTTCTTGTAATACCATTGGAACATGGTAAAACATCTATTTTTGGGTGGGTGACCTTTTGGTTTCACAAGTTGATGTCATAATTGCATAATCATTCCCTCATTTCCAAAAAAAAAAAAGAAGGGATGGATAGTCAAAGAGTTTCGGAACCACTAGTGTGCTTCTTATAGAGGAGGTCCCCGTTGAGGAAATACGATGCACATAGAATCAGTCAATTTAACTGGGGCAAATGTCATGTCAAGCTTTAGAGATCTACTTATTCAAGAAGAATCTAACAACCAGGCCAAGATCAGTGGCAGATAAACTCATCTGGGACAAGTTTTGATTTGAGTTTCAGTGGAACTTATTCAAGCACCTTCTTATCAAATTGGATGAATAGGAAAACAGGGCTAAGAGTTGTTATAAATCCATTTCAATTGGATAGATTCTGTGATGGAGTTTTATTTGAGCCAAGTTGACCACCTCCATTAAGAAAAGTGGGCCAAGATCAGTTATGAATCCATTCAGTTGGGGCAAGTTTCGAGGGAACCAGGTAAGAGGTAACATAGTCAAGATTAGAGATTGATCGGTTCATTATAGGCACATTGGAAAAAGAAAGTTCATGTATCGTCATGCATTTCATGCATTACACAGAAAAGTGCATACATATTATATCATGCAACATGCTTACATATCCCCATGTTCTGGTGTCATATCAAACACCTTACATGCATGTATCCCCACATAGCATCATTCATTCACACCTGTCTTGTCATCCTTGTATAAGCAATCCATGTTTCATCTAAAAAAAAAAAAAAGAAAGAAAAGGAAGAAGAAAAAGGGGTTGGGGCAATTGGCCCAGGTACCAATCGATCCATCTACCTCGAGACTGGGACAACTGGCCCAAGTCTTATTCAAGTCTTTCGCTTCCAAACTGGGGCAATCGACCCTAGTCAAAATTTTAGCATGCATTTTGAAGCTGGGGAATCCACCTTCAGAACCAAATTAGGACTTTCATGAACTATAGCTCGGGTTCCTACACCCGGTGCGAGTCATCCTCCGTGAACTATAGCTCGCGTTCCTACACCCGATGCGAGTCTTTTTCCATGAACTATAGCTCGGGTTCCTACATCCGGTGCGAGTCATCCTCCGTGTACTATAGCTCGGGTTCCTACACCCGATGCGAGTCTCTTTCCATGAACTATAGCTCGGGTTCCTACACCCGGTGCGAGTCATCCTCTGTGAACTATAGCTCAGGTTCCTACACCCAATTTGAGTCTCTTTCCATTAACTATAGCTTGGGTTCCTACACCCGGTGCGAGTTATCCTCCGTGAACTATAGCTCAGATTCCTACACCCAATGCGAGTCTCTTTCCATGAACTATAGCTCGGGTTCCTACACCCGGTGCGAGTCATCCTCTGTGTACGGGTTCCTACACCCGATGCGAGTCTCTTTCCATGAACTATAGCTCGGGTTCTTACACCCGGTGCAAGTCATCCTCCATGAACTATAGCTTGGGTTCCTACACCCGATACGAGTCTCTTTCCATGAACTATAGCTCGGGTTCCTACACCCGGTGCGAGTCATCCTCCTTGAACTATAGCTCAGGTTCCTACACCCGATGTGAGTCTCTTTCCATGAACTATTGCTCCGGTTCCTACACCCAGTGCGAGTCATCCTCCATGGACTATAGCTCGGGTTCCTACACTCGATGCAAGTCTCTTTCCATGAACTATAACTCGAGTTCCTACACCCGGTGTGAGTCATCCTCCGTGAACTATAGCTCGGGTTCCTACACCCGATGCGAGTCTCTTTCCATGAACTATAACTCGAGTTCCTACACCCGGTGCGAGTCATCCTTCGTAAACTATAGCTCGGGTTCCTACACCCGGTGCAAGTCACCCTCCATAAACTATAATCGGGATCCTACACCCGATTTATCATTCTCCAATATAGTAACCATTTTTGAAAGACTCAGGATTCTACACCTGAATACTCAGAATCTTACACTTGAGTGATCAAACCTAGTTGGCAGAAATAAACAATTCTTGATTAACCTGAAAAGCCACTGGGAGTTGAATGATTTGGCTAAAATAGGTGTCTTTTATCTTTGCCGGCTTGTTGCTATAAAAAACATAGGAGAGTTCCTACTGTTATATTGAAGCAACCAAGCCTACAAAGAGGGGCAGCTGTAGACACCCTATTTTTGCCCTAACCAAATAAAACAAGGGTCCCCTCTTATATTATTATTATTATTATTATTTTATTATTATTATTTTCTTATATTATTAGTACTTTACTATTATTTTGCTAGTATTTTTATTATCATTATTATTATTTTCCATTTTTAATATTATTACTAGTACTTTTATTATCTTTATTTTATTTTTACTTTACTATAATTATTTTTATTTTTCATTTATTTTATTGTTTTTGATATATTATTATTATTATTATTATAATTATTATTATTATTATTATTATTAGCATTAGTATCTTATTTTGGCTATTATTATTTTTATTATTTTTAGTAATGTTATCATTATTATTATATTAGTATTATTACTTTATTAATACTATTATTATTATTATTTTACCAATAGTATCTTAATTTTTATTTTTACTATAATTATTTATTATTATTTACTATTAGTAGTATTATTATTATTATTATTACCTTATTGATACTAATATTATTATGATAATTATTATTATTATTATTATTTCCATTTTCATTATTACCTTAAGAATAAAAGCATAAAAAAAGAAAAAAAGAAAAATAAAATCAAAGAAAGGAAGATTTTTTTATTAGGGTTTTCAAATTTTTTTTATGTAAGGGCAAAAGGGGGGGCGCCGCAAACACATCCGGGGGCGCAGGAAAGCTAAGGAAAGGAAAAAAAATTCATCCTGTGAACCCTAGCCTCTCTTCCACCTCCATCCTCACCCTACATCTCTCCGTTCCCTCAATCTCCCTCAAACTCACCTCGCCTCCCCTTGCCTCCTCTTCCTACTGCAACTCCGGTGAGCCACCAACCGCACCACGAACCAGTGAGCCCCTGCCAGCACAGCGGGCCTCTCGGCCAGTCTCCAGCAGGCCTCTCGGCCAGTCACTAGTTGCCTCAACGTTCACCGCTCCGGTCATCTTCAACCACACGAGCCCGAGCCACTCCTCCACAGTAGAACAGAGCACACCGCAGCAGCCCCTGCAGATCACGAGCAGAGCATCTCTCCCAAAGACACCAGTTGAATCCAGCCATGGTCTCTGGCATCCCTCCGTCACGCCCACAGCCTCACACGCACCCACGCACAGCAGCACCAGACAACCTCACCTCGCCCCACTGTCAAGTCTTCGATCATCTTTACCCTCTGGGTGTCGCACATCCAGCCTCCTTCATTGTCATCGTCCGGCGTCTTCGTACCAGCAACGGATTGTTATCCGCCGTCTCCAGCCGGCCACGCTCAACTCCGACCACCCCTAGCGGCCCTGCTACTGCAGCTGTTGCAACTCCGCAGACCCCACCAGCAACCACTGCCGGACTGCTGCACTCCGGTGACACCACTCACGGCCACTGGTTCCTCCGGCCATCCCTGCAACACGAGAACACCCGGTGAGCCCCCTTGCCTCCTGCTTCTGTTGCCAACTGTTGTACACACAACACACATAAATATACATATATATTACTGTTAGTGTTAATATGTATATATATATATATATATATATATATATATATATATATATATATATATTTTCTTTTATATTATGCATATATATATATATATGTATATATATATATATATATATGTATATATATATATATATTTTCTTTTATATTGATCATATTAAATATTATTATTCTTTGTATATTATTATTAGCAATATTATGGTATTGTTTGTGTGTTATTATTAACAGTAATGTTATGATATTATTATTTAACAATATTATTATTATGTTAGTATTAATATTATATTGTTTGTGTAGCACTGTTAGTAATAATGTTATTATTGGCATTGTTAATATTATTATTGGTTTGTAGACTACTATTGGTTATATCATTGTTAATTTATTAGTATAACTATTAGATGAATTGTTATAGTATAAATATTATATTATTTGTACATTATTGGTAGTATTAAGTACATTGTTTATGTATAAATACAAGCATATTGTTTATTATTGTTTTTATCATCGTTATTATAATTTCCATGTTATTAATATTTTTATGGTTTAATTGCCTCTATATAGATTGATTATTAACTTTAGGGTTATGAGTGTTTCCATATTATGATCACATTTTAACTTTAGGATTTGTTATGTTTCCAAATTATTAGTACATATTTTTTTAGGATTTTTGATTTATTTCCATTTTATTGCACGTTGAAATTTTTTAGGGTTTGATTATTTCCATATCATTGTATATTTATTTTTAGGTTTGTCTAAATGCCATAATTTTCGTCTTATATGTTTCCATGTTTGTTTATATTTAACTTTTAGGGTTTGATTTATTGTCATGTTTCCTTTATTGTTAATATCAGGGTTTTGTTAGTGTTATGTCAAAATTTTGATTATTTATAATTAGGGCTTTTGCCTGTATTTGTTAGGATATATTATTATCATGTTGTATAGTTATTAAAATTATGATATATGTGTATTATTAGTCTAGTAGTATTATTATGGTATAATATTAATATTTACATGTTACGATATGTATATATATAAATATTAAAGTGGTATTATAATATTGTATTGGTATTTATGTGTTATTAATATTATGAGATATATATGTGTTATTATTGTAGACACCCCATTTTTACCTAGGCCCAATATTATTATTATTATTTTTAATAAGATTATTATTATTATTATTATTATTATTATTATTATTATTATTATTATTATTAGTTTTTTTATTATCTTTATTTTATTATTATTATTATTATTAATTTACTATAAATATTCTGGATTATTATTACTATTATTTTTATTTATATATTTATTTTATTACCTTATTATTATAATAATTATTATTATTATTATTATTAGCATTAGTATCTTATTTTGGCTATTATTATTTTTATTATCTTTATTTTTATTAGTAATGTTATCATTATTATTATTATTATTTATTACTTTTAATATTAGTATTATTACTTTATTTTTATTAATATTATTATTATTATTTTTTTACCAATAGTATCTAAATTTTATTTTTGCTATAATTATTTATTATTATTTACTATTAGTAGTAGTATTATTATTCTTATTACCTTGTTGATACTTATATTATTATGATCATTATTATTATTATTATTTCCATTTTCATTATTACCATAAGAATAAAAGCATAAAAAAAAAAGAGAAAAAGAAAAATAAAATCAAAAAGGGAAGTTTGTTTTTAGGGTTTTCAAGAAATTCTTTTATAAAAGAGAGGCCAAGGGGCCAAGCAGTGGGGCGGAAGGCAACCAAAGAAAAAACAAAACAAAAAGAAAAACGCTGCTGGTCTGCTCTTTCTCTCTCGCTCATTCTCTCTCCCTCAGTCTAAACCCAGCTTCTACCCTCACCATTCTCGTCTTCCCTCAACCTCACAGCTACCCTCTTCAAGAACTGCCGTAGCCATCTGTTTCCAGCAACTCTGCCACAGCCGTGAACACTGTTCACGGCTAGCCTGCTACACACTGGCAGCCCCCCGCTGCTTCTCTCACACTCGTGACCAGCCCCGGCCATCCACTCTCACCGTAGCCAGCCACCATCATCCACCCTCGTCTCACAACCTCCTGCAACCACCACAGACCAGCCCCAACGCCCTGCCGCCTGCTTTAGCCGCTGCAACTCCGTCCACACAGCAGCTGCCCGCAGAGCCTCCAGCAGGCCAACCCGAGGCCTCTCCACCTTGCTCCTGGCGAGATCCCGCAGAGCTCCCGCCCATCTCTTCCGGCCTCCCGGCGATATAGCCCCAGCGACCCCCTGTGACCTTCCTGCTGCTACTCTCAGCTACACACAGCACACACTCACACAGCCAGTAAGCCTCCTTGCTCCCATACACACGCACACACATTCACGTGTCATTTTTATTTTTGTTTTTATTTTTATTTTTTGTTTCTTTTCTTTTTCTATTTCTTTGTTGATTTTTTTTTATTTGTTCTAACATCTAATATCTGGTTTTTTTTTTTCCTTGTATATGCAGGTATGTAGGTTTTTGTTTTTATAGTTAGTTTAATATTTAGTATTCATGGTAAATTTTGGTTGTATTATTTATATAAGTTAATTATCTTTATTGCGGAATTTTTATAGTTGGAATTTGTCTAGATATTTAAAGTTTATTTTCATTTTATTCGTTGGATTGTTAATATTATTATTCCATGTTTAATACGTAGTTAGAATAGTTATTGTAATTATTTACTTAATCCATATGTTTAGGGCTATTTAGGGTTTTCATTGTTGATGTATGTTCAATTTTAATTACTTATGATTTTCTTTATTGTATGTGTTTTCTATACTCATATTAATATTTTCTGATATTTAGTATTCATATTTTAATATTTTATCATGTTTACATATAAAGGTATCAATCATTATGGTAAGTTTAGTGTTTTGGTATATATTTTGCTATTATATTTAGTATGATATTGTATATAATATTATGGTATAATTATTATTTAGCTTCACTTATTAAGGCATTTTCTTATAGATGGTATTACCTTGTATAGTATCTTGAGTGTTTTAATATATACATACATATGGTATTTTATTGCCTATTTTGAAAGTTGTAATATTTTAACAGATATGCTTATTATCATTACTATTTTTATATGCATTGTGATAATTTAATATTTTAACTTATTATCTTATTAATATATAGTAAAACCTCCCATACTAGTATTTTCCTATAAAAATTTTATATACAATTTCAAAATTTGGGAGCATATTTTCTTAGATATTTTATTGATTTTTAATCCCTATGATTTTATTGCGGGGGGTATTAGCCTTCGGGCTTCACGTACCTTTAAGCTCTGAGGGAATATATATATATATATATATATATGTATATATTTATTTATTTATTTATTTTTTATATGTATTTATAAGTTCATAAAAGGAGTAATTTAAAGACTTATTAGGTTAATTTAGGGATAATTTCCAATTAATTAGGTACCGTTCGTAAGAATGGGCGCGTAGGGGGTGCTTGTACCTTCCCCTCACGTAACCGAACTCCCGAGCCTAACTCTGGTAACATAAACCCGTTCTACCCCTAACGGGGTAGTAATTATGTGTTCTAACCGCACTAAAAGGTTAGTGGCGACTCCGACGTTCCATGTTTTTCCATGAAAATATTAAAATTGATTTTTAATTTCGCCGCTCGGGGGACACGCGCTCTCGGGACGTCGCGACAGCTTGGCGACTCCGCTGGAGAGATCTAGAGAATCGAGCCATTAATTAATTAGAAATTATCCCAAGTCCAAATTTAATAAAACTTTTAATTACTCCTTATTTTGTGAATATTGTAATTTGTAAATAACTTTGATTAATTGAAAATATTTTACTTCCATAATTTGTAAAAAACCAAAATTAATTAAAAATATTTTGTTTCCTAATTTTGTGAATGCTAATTGTAGATATTTTGTTTCCAAATATTCTGAATAAAGCATATTAATTGTAAGATATTTTGAATAAGTATATTAATTATAGATATTTTGTATACTAATCGTAAATATTTTGTTTCCTTATTTCCAAATTTTTTGAATGAACATATTAATCGCATATATTGTGTTTCCTTATCTTTTGAATATATATATTAATTGTAGATATCTTGTTTCCATATTGTTTATAGCATGTGAATAAATGTGGGGATAGTGAGATTAGGTTAAATTTAAATTCACACACTTTCACGCTCTATACCCAAGCTTTACCTACTAAGATTAGATAGGGGTGTAATAGCGTTTGTCCCTTCGTAGCTTAAGCTTGATGGGACCCGCGAACCACCCCGCTCAATGCGAGTTTTGTCCAGACCCCTATGGAGGAGGATGAAATTTCAAATTGGGGACCTTTCTGTCAATAGGGATTAGAGCCTACCCACATGCACTTGTCCATAGTTTTCCCTTAACTAGGATAGAGCCATTAAAAACCTTGTATATACATACCTACCCTGGGTCGGGACAGGATCCACATCCTTCTCCATGTATAATATGTTGTATATATGCGAGAGACTTTTTATTATATCATGCATCTGGCATCCATTTTAAACATACATACTACTTAGCCATTATTTTGGAAAAGCCCAACAATGAGACCATGGCCCATCTTTCAAAGAATGAAGAACTTGACCCAAGCATTTTTAAAATATGGGTCTACCCAACCCTTTTCAAATAATTCCACCCCGATTCTTCAAAAACAAACCGAGGCCCGACCTTTTCCTAAGTAAAAACTCAGCTCAGGCCTGATTTTCAAAAAGGGTCAAACTCAGATTTCCAAAAATGGGCTTCGGCCCTATTACCCAAAAATTCAGGCCAATATTTTCTAAGCAATCCAAGCCCAAGTCCTTTTAAAACTAGGGCCTGATCCCATCATGAAATATATTGAAGCCCATATTTTAATATACTTGAGGCCCAAGTGCACATTAAAGTCCACAAGCCCGTATTGAACAAATCCAGTGGATTGACTAACCTGGGTCAACCCCAACTTCAGATCATAATTTGACCCTTCATAGAATCTAAGGTACATAGACGGTCATCAAGGAAAAGAATGATTGAGGGAAGAATTGAATTGAACTTGTGGCCCATCAATGATTGTTTTAATCTTGAAATCTCTCATTAGTGGGACTTTTCCTAGAATGCTGACAAAGTAGTTAGTTAGGTTACATTGCATCCATGCATTCATGCATAATTTCACACATAATCATGCACGATAGGTCACATGCATGGTCATATCTCTATTTGTATGTGTAATTGCACTAGTTACATCCATGCACAAACATTCATTGCATTCATGCTTTCATGCATAATTTCACACATAATCATCCACGATAAGTCACATGCATGTTCATATCTCTATTTGTATGAGTAATTGCACTAGTTACATCCATGCACAAACATTTATTGCATCCCATGGTCATGCATTAAATACTCACACATTTATGCTTTACATAATCATGCATTCAGTTCTAAAAAGGAAGTTTTGGTCCACAGCTCTCTCAAGGAAAGAAGTCGTTTGAGTAGAAAAAAGCAATAATTGAGACCACTACACATCAGTACAATACCCGAAGAAAGGCAAGAGAAATGAGCGAACAGTTAGAAAATAAGGTCCTGGGCATAGAACAAGGACAAGAAGAATTGATTGAAAAAATGAGCAAAATTATGGAATTGTTGATGAACAAAGGAAAAGTGGTACAGAATGATCCTGAGACATATACCGACCCTATTCACCCTCCAGGGTTCACCCTAAATCATGGACAAACATCAGCTCCACCACTGGGCGTCATGGGGGATCCAATGCCAAATATACCTCCGTTCATCCCAACTGTGCCAGCACAGGGGTTTCCAGTGGCAGAGACTTCCCCCTTAGCAACTCCTGATATGGGGATAAATAGATTTGAGTCTGAGCGTCGTTGTGACGTATTGGAGGAGCGTTTGAAAGAAATTAAAGGATATAATACATTTGACTCCGTTGATCCTAATGACCTTTGCCTGGTGCCAAAGGTCACTCTGCCGCCAAAATTCAAGATGATTTTGAAAAATTTGATGGAACCCACTGTCCTCGAACCCATTTGCGCCTTTATTGCCAGAAAATGGCTGCACACACCGATGATGAGAGGTTGATGATGCATTGCTTTCAAGATAGTTTGACTGGAGCAGCTATCAGATGGTACATTCAGCAGGATCAAGCCCGAATCCGTACTTGGAAAGATCTGGCAAATTCCTTCATAGCTCAGTACCGCCACGTGATAGAAATGGCATCTGATCGCATGACCCTACAAAGCATGCAAATGAAACCTAACGAAACATTCAGAGAATATGCATATAGATGGAGGGACATGTTCGTCCAAGTGAGCCCTTTAGTGGAAGATAGGGAGGCTATCTCCCTATTCGTGAATACATTGAAAGATCCCTACTTCGAACATCTCCTAGGGGCAACCCCACATGACTTTATAGATATTGTTTCTACTGGAGAGAGAATTGAAATGGCCATCAAAGTCGGAAGAACCAAAAGTGGTGATGCAGAAACTGACCCGAGTAAGAGGAAGAAAGATGAGGAAGCACAGATGATTCAGGGGCATCATTACCAAGAGGGTAAAACCCGATGGACAAATAAAAATTTTGCTTACAAGCCCACAGTCCATCAGATAGTGCATTCAGGTGCGCAACCCCAAGTAGTTTCCTTCGGACCTAAGCCTATTTCAAGGCCGTTGAATGTTCAGGACATGGGAGGAAGCCCCCTAATGGAAAGAAAGAGAAAAGAAGTTCAACCTATTCCGATGACTTATGCAGAATTGTTCCCCCAATTGGTGGAAATCCAAATGGTTGCACCAATACCAGGATTGTTGCTACAATCCCCTTTCCCAAGGTGGTACGACCCAAATGCTCGATGCAAGTATCATTCTGGGGCAATAGGTCATTCAATCGAGAAATGTTGGCATTTCAAGCATAAAGTACAAACCTTAAGAGATTTGGGTCTATTGGCAATTGACGTGGAGGAGCCTGTTGTGCAACATTAAAAGAATATTTTGAAATTCAGATCAGTCAGAGAAGTACAACAAGTTTTGAACCAGAGATATTCCGCATAGAGTCTGAATAAATGGGTTTACTTTTTGACCATGGAAACAGAGAAATACAAGTGGCAAGCTTTTGATTGTTTGCCCCTTTCAGGGATGCTTTTATTTTCTTTTGTTTTCTTCTTTCTTTTGTTGCAATTTATTAAAGGTTTTGTCTCCGAAATTTCCTTTTCTATCAAAGAAATAAAATTATGCATTTTCGTATATCACTTGCATCGAGAGTTCAATGTCCAAAATTTTGTTTACTCGTGTTTCTTGCTAAGATAAGGAAAATAAAATACCAGTATTCATGAACCAAAAGCAGGTGTTAGTTATGAAAAATTCAAGCTACAAGACGAAAATAAAGGAAGATGAAACAATGTTCGTCACTCGATGAGTTCAAATACTGCGAAGAAATTCTGAAAGCCTCAGTAAAATATATGTTGGTTCCATGAATCTCATGTCAGTCCGCTAATCAAGTTTTGATCGAATGATAGATGGCCATCTTTGGCCGACCAGTTATCCCTAAAAAGAACCAAATATTGATTTACCAATTGTTAACCAAGTTGAGCCTAAATGTTAAACTAGTCTTTTCTTAAAAGCCAGTTCACCAAAAAGTTAACCTGAGTTGGGTCTCCTAGCGTTTGACAAGTCATATGAGACAACAATGGGCTATCGAAATGATGGCAGGCCCTTTTTCTGCTACCCAAAAGAAATTCAAAGAAGAAATCTCTTGCAAGCCCTTTTGAACCTGAAAAATTCATTTATTGATTAACCCGTCAAAGGATCACACCCCATACTGGGGCAGTTTAAAAAAAATCAGTCCCAAATGGAATTCAAATGAAAATGAAGTTAAGATTCCTTTATAAAAGGAAAAGCAAAAGTTGCGATAAAAAAGAAGGAAGAAGAAAAGGAAGAAGAAAGAAAAATAAGGGACATACTACACATGTGATCTTTGACCAAATTACCCTTTATAAACTCGACGATTTTGAGCCTTATTTAACTCTTTTCTTCTTTAACCCAAACCCTAGCCTGCATTACAGTCCAAATGAAAGTCCTGACCAGATTGGTATACATTGTTGTATCAAATAATTTGTCAGACGCAATATTGTGTCTGAACTACGTAATGACCTGATCCTGAAAGGGTACGTAGGCAACTTGTCCAAATGACAAGTTTGGTCAATATCTTGCAAGTGCCTCAATTCAAACTTGGAGCATAAAACATCATTATGGGATGGGATTTTTTTGAGCCTTAGTTTCCCTTTTATTCTGAAAACCTGTATCCCTCAGCCTACGTTTCGTCCCGAGTCTTAAAGACCATCTTGAGATCAAAACATTGGTCGGACTTGGCTGAACTAGGGGCAACCATTAAACAAGAGGTTCTCAATGGTTTCACGGTAGAACAAGGTAGAAGAATAGTCCCCCAATGAAACTGGGGCAATTGGTGAAAAAAGAAAATCAGTTATTCAATTCAAAAAGTTAGCACCATCATCATTAGGGCTCTCGAATACTGGTATGAATTTTTTCCATTAAAATAGCAGGTGAACTCAGTAAAACATCTATTTTGTGCATATGACCTTTTGATTTAGCAAGTTGATGTCTTAAATGCATGATCATTCATCATTCATTCCTCCATCCAAAAAAAAAAAAAAAGAAGAAGAAAAAAATTCCATTCTTCAAAAGCTCCAAAACTAGGACGGATGGTCAAAAGGGCTTAATTACTGACACATTCGCCAAAAGAGGATCCTTGTGAAAGACAAGTAAAATGGTCAAGAATAGTTACAGATGCACTTAATTTGATGCAAACTCCGTGTTGAGTTCTAGTGACGCTGATTTGGGGTGCCTTCGTGTCAAAGTCAAGTTTGAAGCCAATATCAATAACAAACGATGGTAACTGGGGCAGATTTTGGGTTGAGTTTTGTTTGGACTAATTTTGATGCTGTCATATCAGAGTGCATGATGAAAACATAGCCAAGATCAGTGGATGAGGATCGAAACTAGGCAAATTTTGAGTTCATTGGAGCAAATTCAAGAGCTTTCAAGACAGAATCAAAGTCAAAAGCAGGGTCATGACCAGTGGCATGTAAACACTGAGGCAGATTTTAAGCACCTTTTGGAATTTGAAACATGGCCAGAATCAGCGACAACTTGGAATTTGAAGGCACACTCGAGATCAGAGATTGGGTTGTTGATTACAAGCACGTTGGAAGGAGAAAAGATTCATGTATTACCATACATCCCATGCATTGCATAATAAAGGAAATACGAAGGGCATCTTATGCAACATACATACATCTTTGCATTCATGCATCATTATGCACACATAACAACATATCACTGCATTTTTGCATCTTAGGTAGCAACATGCATACATATAGCAATAGAGCACCATTCACTCATACTTGCTTGGTTGAATAAACTTCTGAATAATTCTTTTGCATCATTGACTGAGCCATTCTTATCTAGACATATTTTGAAACTGGGGCAGCTGGCCCCCATGCACAGATTGACATACTTTGAACTGTGGTAGTTGACCCCAGGAAGCAATTGATGCATTGGTTGTTGAGTCTCAAAGAGGGTGATCTATGGATAGCCAAAGAAGCTCGGGTTTTTGTTCCCGATCGATAATCCCCGGTAGAATAATTCTGAACCCTACACTTGAGGACATTTTCCAGAAGAATCTTATGGTCTCGCACCCGATTGATCACCCTCACTAGAGTAACCATTTTCCAAAATACTGATCGTCCAAAAGATCTCAGGACTTGTCACCTAATTGATCATCCTTAGTGAAGAATTTTTCAGGACTTAAAACCCATATGAGCTTATCCTTCAAAGAGTCTCGGGATCTTGCACTCGATTAATCATCCTCAGTGGAGCAAATTTTCAGGACTTAGAACCTTATGCTTGAGGACACTTTCCAGAAAATCTCAAGACTTCGTACCCGATTCATCCTCACCCATACAGGGTAACCATTTCCTTGGTCCTAATTGAGCCATCTACATTGAAATTAAGGCATCGGTCCTTATATCCAAAAATGGTGTTGTTCATGATCACACCGAGGTGTTGGATCACCTCAAAGCTTTCTTGATTATCTCGTTCATGTGAGTAGTTTCATCCAAATTATTTTGATCATCTTATCCACTCTTATTGACCCATTGCGGTCCACTCTTATTGACCCATCGCGGTCCATTCTTATTGACCCATCGCTGTCCCACTCTTATTGACCCATTGCAGTCCACTTTTATTGACCCATCATGGTCCACTCTTATTGACCCATTGCGGTCCACTTTTATTGACCCATCGCAGTTCACTCTTATTGACCCATTGCGGTCCACTCTTATTGACCCATCACGGTCCACTCTTATTGACCCTTCACGGTCCCACCTTATTGATCCATTGCGGTCCCATTCGTATTGACCTTTCACGGTCCCACTCTTATTGACCCATCACGGTCCATTCTTATTGACCCATCACGGTCTCACTCTTATTGACCCATTGCCGTCCACTTTTATTGACCCATCGCGGTCCATTCTTATTGACCCATCGCGGTCCACTCTTATTGGCCCTTCATGGTCCCACTCTTATTGACCCATTGCGGTCCATTCTTATTGACCCATCGCGGTCCCATTCTTATTGACTCTTTGTGGTCCACTCTTATTGACCCATCGCGGTCCACTCTTATTGACCCTTCGCGATTCCACTCTTATTGACCCATCGCGGTCCCACCTTATTGACCATTCGCGGTCCCACATTATTGACCTATCACGGTCCTATTCTTATTGATCCATCGCGATCCACTTTTGTTGACCCATTGCGGTCCACTTTTATTGACCCATCGCGGTCCACTCTTATTAGCCCTTCACGGTCCCACTCTTATTGACCCTTCGCGGTCCCACCTTATTGACCCATCGCGATCCCATTCTTATTAACCCTTCGCGGTCCCACCTTATTGACCCTTTGCGGTCCCACCTTATTGACCCTTCGCGGTTTCACTTTTATTGACCCTTCGTGGTCCCACCTTATTGACCCATCGCGGTCCCACCTTATTGACTCTTCGCGGTCCCACCTTTTTGACCTATCATGGTCCCATTCTTATTGACCCATCGCAGTCCACTTTTATTAACCCATCGTGGTCCATTTTTATTGACCTATCGCGGTCCACTTTTATTGACCCTTCGTGGTCCCACCTTATTGACCCATCGCAGTCCCACCTTATTGACTCTTCGCGGTCCCACCTTATTGACCTATCACGGTCTCATTCTTATTGACCCATCGCGGTCCACTTTTATTGACCCATCGCGGTCCACTTTTATTGACCTATCGCGGTCCACTCTTATTGGCCCTTCATGGTCTCACTCTTATTGACCCACACAGTCCACTCCTATTAACCCTTTTGCGGTCTCACTCATGTTGATCCTTCAATGGTCAGTTTTGAGAAGCCACACTTTGGTCACTTTTGATGCATTGGGCCCGGTCCAAAATCAGCGTCTTTTATCTTTGCAGGTTTGTTGCTACAAATAACGTAGGAGAGTTCCTACTTTTACTTTGAAGCAACGAAGCCTACAAAGAGGGGCAGCTGTAGACACCCCATTTTTACCTAGGCCCAATATTATTATTATTATTCTTATTATTATTTTGCTATCATTATTATTATTTTTATTACTATTATTATTATTATTATTATTATTATTATTATTATTATTATTAGTTTTTTTATTATCTTTATTGTTATTATTATTATTATTATTAATTTACTATAATTATTTTGGATTATTATTACTATTATTTTTATTTATTTATTTATTTTATTACCTTATTATTATAATAATAATAATTATTATTATTTTATTATTATTATTATTATTATTATTATTATTATTATTATTAGCATTAGTATCTTATTTTGGCTATTATTATTTTTATTATCTTTATTTTTATTAGTAATGTTATCATTATTATTATTATTATTTATTACTTTTAATATTAGTATTATTACTTTATTTTTATTAATATTATTATTATTATTATTTTACCAATAGTATCTTAATTTTTATTTTTTTTATAGTTATTTATTATTATTTACTATTAGTAGTAGTATTATTATTCTTATTACCTTGTTGATACTTATATTATTATGATCATTATTATTATTATTATTTCCATTTTCATTATTACCATAAGAATAAAAGCATAAAAAAAAAAGAGAAAAATAAAAATAAAATCAAAAAGGGAAGTTTGTTTTTAGGGTTTTCAAGAAATTCTTTTATAAAAGAGAGGCCAAGGGGCCAAGCAGTGGGGCGAAAGGCAACCAAAGAAAAAACAAAACAAAAAGAAAAACTCTGCTGGTCTGCTCTCTCTCTCTCTCGCTCATTCTCTCTCCCTCAGTCTAAACCCAGCTTCTACCCTCACCATTCTCGTCTTCCCTCAACCTCACAGCTACCCTCTTCAAGAACTGCCGTAGCCATCTGTTTCCAGCAACTCTGCCACAGCCGTGAACACTGTTCACGGCTAGCCTGCTACACACTGGCAGCCCCTCGCTGCTTCTCTCACACTCGTGACCAGCCCCGGCCATCCACTCTCACCGCAGCCAGCCACCATCATCCACCCTCGTCTCACAACCTCCTGCAACCACCACAGACCAGCCCCAACGCCCTACCGCCTGCTTCAGCCGCTGCAACTCCGTCCACACAGCAGCTGCCCGCAGAGCCTCCAGCAAGCCAACCCGAGGCCTCTCCACCTTGCTCCTGGCGAATGGGCGTGTAGGACGTGCTCGTACCTTCCCCTCGCGTAACCGAACTCACGACCCCAACTCTGGTAATGTAGACCCATTCTATCCCTAATGGGGTAGTAATCATGTGTTCTAACCGTACTAAAAGGTTAGTGGCGACTCCGACATTCATATTTTTCATTGAAAATTAAAATTGATTTTTAATTTCGCCACCCGGGGCGCACGCGCTCCCGGGACGTCGCGACACTAGGTATCTATTTAAACAACATAAATATAATTAAATTCATGTACTCAAATTTAATCGACAATATTTTAAAATAAACTCTAACATAATCTAGTCCACTTATCCTAACCCTAGAGTGGTTCCTACGACATACAAACGACGAAATCTCTTCGGTTAAAATATTGAGGAGCGGAGTTAGGATTCAGACATGATGTTCATTTTTTAGTTTGGCCGAGAAATGAAGGAGAAATTAAGAGAGAGAGAGAGAGAGAGAGAGAGAGAGAGAGAGAGAGAGAGAGAGAGCGGGGGGGGGGGGGGGGGGGAAGAGAGAGAGAGATGATGTTGAGGGGGAGAGAGAAATAAGAGACAGTTGGGGGGTTATCTAGCATTTCAATTTTGAAGTGCATCAAGATCGTTTATGGTACATCAGGTGTACATATATATATATATATATATATATTTATATTAATATATTATTATATTATATTATATAATTAAATTAATAATTATTATTTTATTAATTAATTTAATTTTTAATTTTAAATTTTAAATTTTTTTATAATTACATGCATATTATTTTTGGGATCATTACATTCTTCTCTCATAAAAATTTCATTGTCGAAATTTTTTGGTAGATATAACTTCAATTGAAATTTAACATAACCCTAGGTTTAAAATTATCCCAACCTACCCATTCCTACCCTTATTCTAATTCATACATATACTGTAGTGACCCGAAAAATAATAGTATTTAAATATAATAAGAGAAAGAGAAATAGAAATAGAAACAAAAACAGAAGGAGGTCGTAGACTTCATCGACAACATTGCATTCTGGGGGATAAAAATAATAAACTCAAGGAAATTGCCAAGACTCGTCGATGAATACAGGGTTTCGTCGACGAGAAAATACCGAGCAGGGTTTTTAGCTGCTCTGAATTTCGTCGATGAATATAGGGTTTCATTGACAAAGTTAATGAAGGACTTATAGACGAGGTGACGTGTCTCATCGACGAATCTGGCCCTATAAATAGCTTTTAACACTCCTCTCTCTCTCTCTCTCTCTCCCTTCTCTCTTTGATTTTGGCTCCGCCGATTGCCGGATTGAAGATTTGAGGCTACCACGACGCTCCTGACGAAGTTCTCTAGGAGTCTGCCAGAGCAGATCGTTGGGAAAAGGAAAATGGATTTCATCCCAAGTTCAGGGTAAAACTTTTTAACCTATTTTTAACCTTATGGTAGTTATAAGAAATGATGTGGGCGATGAAATATTGATATTTTGTTCTGGCGAATATTATTTTTAGGATGTTGTGTAGGAGGCCCTACGGGGTTAGGCTAGTATTCCATAAGGGCTTTCCTATAGTCAGGTAAGAGAAATATGCTATGTTAGGTATTTTTAAAATATTATACAGTTTTTAAAATGATGAAAATTATGTATTACAGTATCATGTGGCTTGTGAATATGAATATAGTATGAAGATATGTTTTACGATATTTTAGTATTCTGATTTTACGATATTTCAGTACCATGATTTCATAAACCTCAGTACCATGATAATATGAATATCAGTATTATAATCATGTAGTTTCAGTACTATGATTATGCAGATGTCGGTGTTATGATTATACAGTTCTTAGTATTACGTATGAACTACAATTACAGTTTATGCAACATCATGGTTATTTCAGTATTTCAGAATCAAGGTAAATCATATATATATATATAGAAATATATTATATGATATCAGACCCTGTTGGACTATGCAGTTACAGAGCACAGTACCGTTACTACAGATATTATGTTACTTTATGAGTACAACCACCTATTTAGATAATACATGGTAAGGTCGATCACCTAGGCCCTTGAAGAGGACAAGCTCCCTATCCAGATATGGGTTGAGGTGGGCAAATCGACCGATGGAGTATATTGATTTATTCCTGGTTGGCCAGCCAAGGTAAATCCCACCTACAGGCCGCACAACCCTATCATGAGGGAGTAAGTCATGACACACAGATATCCACAAGAAACATTTTCAGTTACTATTACGTATGTACAGATTTACAGAAACAAGGAATATACCTATGTATAATAGAAGTATTTTGATTAGTAACCTACGATACTGTTATGTAAAGCAACATGAAAAGGGGGTGTATTTTATCACTTGTACTTTATTTATATACTTAGTTATACATGTTTATTTGTAAATAGATTTTCATGATATAGTTACTTATTTGCCACACACTAGTAATAGTTGATTTCATCTTACTGAGCGTTGGCTCATCCTAGTGTTGAATCATTTTTCAAGTGATCTAGGTAGGCGAGCAGATCAGACTCACAGATAGAGGGGCTTCAGTGGTGCCCTGTCAGAGAGTGAGTATATTTTGAGAGTGTTTTTGTATATCCCAGCATGGTTGAGGGTATCTTGGGTAAATAGTTATATATGTATATTTTGGGAACCATGTAGTACTCTGATATTGTGTAGTATTGGTTTTTGTATTGTGTATATATTTTCATATGGTTATGTCTATGTAATTTATGCTTCTCGCTGCTTAGGTTCATAGTTGGGTTTATCTCAGTATGATATCAGAGCATGTAGATTATCATAGTATTAAAAAAAAAAAAAATCCCAGTTATTAAGTAGGTCGTTACATATACTCTGGTAAAAATCATTCCTAAAGTGTACAAGATCTTCTTCCTGGTGCTTTGATACCATCTGTAATGACCCAAATTTTAAACAACAAAAGACCTCAAATTCATTTATACCAGAGTATTAAAAACCTCATTATAACAACAATATCTCCTGTATCAAATTTAATACATTCTTAGAAATTCTAAGATAAACCAAAAATAACAATAAAGTTAATATGAAATCTAAACTGTGTTTTCTCTACCCCACCTACACTTCCATTACACTACTCTGATTTCAACTATGCTTCTCAAGGTATCTGAAATGTTTGATAAAAATTGGGTGTGAGACCTCTTAGTGACTATGAACTAAATTATTATCAGTTTGTGGTTAAAATGAGCCGTAGTACAAAAATACATTCAATAATTCTATTTTAATAAAAATCGTATTTGTAAGTTAAACCATCAGGGTTATTAAAACATATAATACAATTTGTGCGATTAAATCGTATAATAATCTGTACATTTCCCCAACATCAAATTTATAGTCAAATTGCATAAACATGTTCAATAAATCACATAATAAGCATAACACCGCAAAAATCCCAAATTTGCTCCACTATACAATAATATAAAATAAACTCATGTCACACGATTTGTCTAATAATTACAATTTTAACGAATTACCCGAGAAAATATATAGTAATCCACCTATTTAATTCAATATCCATATAATTAGAAAACTCGATATAATCAAATCCACGCGATTTAATCTAACCTAGGCATCTATTTAAACAACATGAATATAATTGAAATCATGTACTCAAATTTGATCGGAAATATTTTAAAATAATTTCTGACATAATCTTGTCCACTTACCCTAATCCTAATTGTATTATCTAATTGTATGTATGTATGTATGTATGTATGTATGTGTGGGTTTATTAGTATGTATATATCTATGTGGGTGTGTGTGTGTGAGTGAATGGTATATGTGTGTATGTATGCGTATATATGTATGTGTATATGTGGGTGCGTATGGATTTAGGGTGTGTATTAGTTTGCGTGTTTTCTTGTTATTGTTAAGATTCACAAAAAAAAAAAAAACAAAAGGAAAAATGTGAAAAAAAATCTCAAAATATGAGTTTTTTTCTTTTGGTTCTAAAAATTTAATTCTGACTCATGGTGGAATAAAGAAGAGGATTTTACTACATAATATCTTTTTCTTCTTATCCCTAAGCATGGCAAGGTTTTGTAACTTTTGAAAATCATATGATTCCAGCAAGATTATGGTTTCGACCAACATAGTTAGATCAAAGAAGTCATGCTTGTTTGTTTGTCCAATGTGAGAATCATTTCTTTTTTCTCAAAAATGCTTTTAAAAATGCAAAAATGTGTATTTTCAATGATTTTCCCGATTTTGAAAGGTCGACGACAAAACCTTAATTTTTCTAAAATTCATGGATTTCATCGTGCTTTTTAACTCAAATCTTTTTCAAAACTCATTGTCTCCATTATCTTTTTCAAAGACTAGTAATACAAACATAGTGCCCTTTTTGAAAAAAAAAAAAAATTGGTTTTTAAAGTTGGTAATACAAGACCAATGTTTTCAAATCAATTAATTTTCATCATCATCATCATCATCATGTTTTCTTCAAAATTACGAGTGTAAGGTCAGTTTGTTTTAGAGAAATACTCTAAACTCCTTGAAGTCATGTTGAAGTATTATTAGATATGATACTAACATTGGATGACCAAATGGGATTTTTCCCTTTCTTTTCTTTTTTTTTTGGAAGGCATACATACGTAATTATGGTAACCATTTTGTGAATATGTGTCAATAAGGAGTTGATTAGTATGGTAACCATTTTGTGAATAGGTATCAATAAGGAGTTGATTAGTTAACCATCATGAGATTGTTAGTTAATCACTTTTCCCACGCACAAATGCACTCTCGAATTCAAATTACGACTTTTTGTGGACTTTTTTCATAATTTTTCTTTATTTTCCCTATCTTTCAAAAAATTAAGGTAGCTATCCATGTCATATATGCTTCGAATCATTTCCCTCATTTTTTTTCTTCAAAAATCTTCTTTTCTAGGAATTGCCTTTCCATTTCATCGAGACGTTGGACATAATTTGACATCAACAATATTTAAATGATATGATTTGTAAAACAAGAGTTTGATATCGAAATTGAAAGGAAGGGCTCTAGGATTCCATCATAAGATAGAAAATTAAGAATAAGAAGTTATAGAGAGAGTCTCTAAATTGGATGAGGAGAAAATGTTCTACTAGAAAACTAGAAGTGCTTGCTAGTAGGTTAACACCACTCCCAATATGAAGAAATACACTCCTCCGTCTAAGTTGATATGAAGATACGTCTAGAATTTCAAGAATTCCCTCGTTGCTTGCCATCATAGATTAGTTGTAGGGCAATCAAAACACTTTTAATAAGGCAGTTTATTGATGGACACAAAACATGATACAATTACAAGTTAAAAAAGGAAACTTAGATAACACATGAATTAAACCAGAGATTTAAGTAATTATTTTAGGAGTCTAGACCATTCCTTAAGCATAGCTTTACAGAAGGGAATAGTACCTCCAAGCTAGCCTAGCAAATGAGCGAAAGTTTGGAATTTTAAAAAGCATCCACTATTATTAAGAAATTACTTATAATTTGAGAGATTATTAACTTTGATTTGACTTTTTTTTAATGAGAAACTCCCGCGCTTAGTGTAGCTAAATGATAACAATAATTTGTAAGATTGTTATTAATTATAATTGTTAATTGTTGTTTTTGCTAAGTTGGGGAGTTGTTACAGTACAAAAGAAAAAAACATTAAATCCACAAATTAAAAAGGCGAGATCAAAAGTGACTAGTCTGGATTAGAATGGTAGAAAAATGTTCCGCCAAGTTGATACGATGAATTGAACATCTTCAAACTTTAACAAAACTCATCTTTTTAATTAAGTTTATTGGAATCCAAATTATTTGTTTAAAATTCATGTCTATGTAGACTAGACAACATTTAATGACCAAGAAACGAATTTAAAAATCAACAAAGGAGCTTGCAAAGTCATAAAAAAGAGTATATATATTATTATATTTTATTTAGGTGAAATGACCTTAAAGCTAGTAGGTCTTCCACATGATAATATATTATATATATTACATTGCTAGCTAGTCGGATGACAGAGTAATACTTTTACCTTGTGTTTAAGAATTTAAAATTTAGATTTAAAATTTAAATTTTTATGAATTTAGAAAAACATAATAAAAAATTTTATTATATTTTTTTCTAAATTCACAAAATTTATATTAAAAATCTAAAATTCATACTCATTAAACACAACTTTATTTTAGACGCGAGGGCCTGCCCTCTTTATACATATCAACCGCGAACCTAGAATCATATGGAAACATTTTCCAAGCAGAGAGTGGCTTCAAACGTCGCAGTGGTGCCTTTGCCGCAGATGACTTTTGATGTGCAACCATTCCATGCTGCAGTGCAGTCGTGTCCAGCGTTATACAATCTTGAAGAGATTTGACTCCAAATGTTGTCCTGATCATAGTCGTGAGCTTCCTTGATCTCAGTGTAGGCCTGCACAATTCAATTTTTATTTTTTTCATTAATGTGCTGATAATTCCACAAAGTAATTCATTTAATGAATCATTAATTAAGTACCCTGTTGCCGTAAGAAAAAGCGGAATGGTCCCATGGGTTGGACCAGCCGATCAGCCAGTCACAGTCTTGGCCGCCGTTGTTCTTGCCGCGATACACCACGCAGGCTGAGGAGCCGGTGGCGGCAGCCGTGGGGTGGACGTGCAGGAACGCACCCCACTGCCCGTTAGCGATCTCGGTGGGATACGGAGACTTGTCAATGTGGCCGTGGTAGTCGTGGTCCTTAACGAAGCAAAGGGTGTTCCCGGTGGCGTTGTACACCAGGCACTGGGTGCTCACTCCGTAACCATACCTCGCCTTCTGGTTCTCCACGAAAGTCAGGGCGTTGGCGGCCTTGTTCTCCGCGTTTTTCATGTTGACGGCCACGCGCGCCCTGTCCTCCGCCGTTATCGGCTTGCCGGGCGGGTACTCCGGCATACTTTGCAAGGTTGAGTCGGTGATGGGTGTGCCAAACACGTTAGATGCCATGACTAGCTAGCTAGTTCACTATCTCTCTGCCTGCGCACGCTCTCTCGCACTCACACCGTTGATTATTCACTTCTTGTCCTTGCTTGGGATCGAATTATTGCTACCTTGGTCTGCCTTATATAGACATGCACAGTTAGTTATTATCCCTTTATTATTCATGTTCCTAAGAATAATTTTATTATCTAAATCCGCAGTAATTTAAATTTAGAGATATTTTAAATTTAGATTTATATTAGATTTTGATAAAATGTAATATAAAACTTTTTAAAGAAAGGTAATTTCATTAAAGAGAAAAGAAATCAATCTTTAAAAAAATAGCCTATATGTTTTTCATGCCTATATATTTTTCATTCTATACTCTTCTCAACTCCTAAAATTTTCGACATAAAAACACTAACTTTAACCATTGGAAAAAAAATTCCCTAAAACTTTTGTTTTTTGGTCAACCATAAAAATGGATGAAGATTGAAGAAAGAGTGCGAGATTGGGAATTATGAAAAGAAGCTCGTCCTTTCTACATTCTTTGAATTGTCTTTATGGTTAGGTTCTTATTGGCTTTAGAGACAAAGACTTCTCAACAACTAAAGAAGAATAAAACACTACAAAAATACTAATTTTTAGTGATGAAACTATTAGTAACGGATTCAATTTCGTCACTAAAAGTAGGTATTAGTGAAGGTTTTAGCAACTGTCACTAATAGTTTCATCACTAAAAACCGAAAAATATCGCTGAAAAACATTTTTCGCACAGAAATTATCTCGGAAAAATATTAGCGATGATTTTTGCAGTATTAATGACGAATTAAATTCGTCACTAAAAAGACTCTTATTAGTGATAATTAAATAACCATCACTACTACTATTTTATAAAAAATAAAAAAATTTATTTAACAATATTAGTAACGAATTTAAAGATTCATCACTATTATCTCCTTATAAGTGACAGATTTGGAAACCATCACTAATACTTTTTTTATTTAAAAAAATAAAGAAAATTTATTTCACAATATTAGTGACGAACATAAAGATTCGTCACTATTAGTCCCTTATTAGTGATGGATTTGACAACCGTCACTAATACTTCTTTTATTTAAAAAAAAAATGAAAAAAATTTATTTCATAATGTTAGTGACAGCATTAACATTCGTCACTATTAGCCCCTTATTAGTGACGGATTTGGAAACCATCACTAATACTTCTTTTATTTTATTTTTAAAAAAATTATTTTCACAATATTAGTAACGAATTTAAAGATTCGTCACTATTATCCCCTTATTAGTGACGGATTTGGAAATCATCACTTATACTTCTTTTATTTAAAAACATATATAAAGAAAATTTATTTCACAATATTAGTGATAAACATAAAGATTCATCACTATTAGCCCTTATTGGTGACTGATTTGGGAACTGTCACTAATACTTCTTTTGTTTTAAAAAAAAATAAAAAAATTTATTTTCACAATATTAATGACGAATTTGAAGATTGGTAACTATCACCCCCTTATTCGTGACGGATTTGAGAACTATCATTAATACTTCTTTTATTTAAAAAAATAAAGAAAATTTATTTCACAATATTAGTGACAAACATAAAAATTTGTCACTATTAGCCCATTATTAGTGACAGATTTGAGATTTGTCGCTAATACTTTTACTTAAAACCAATGAAAAAAATTTATTTTATAATATTAGTAACGAACATTAAGATTCGTCACTATTAGTTCCTTATTAGTGATGGATTTATGAACCGTCACTAATACTTATTTTATTTAAATAAAATAAAATAAAATTTATTTTCACAATATTAGTGATGAACTTGAAGATTCATCACTATTAGCACCTTATTAGTAACAGATTTGAGAACCGTCACTATTACTTCTTTTATTTAAAAAATTTATTTTATAACACAAGTGACGAACATTAAGATTCGTCACTATTAACCCCTTATTAGTGACAGATTTGGGAACCATCATTAATATTTCTTTAATTTAAAAAAAAAAGGAAAAAAATTAGTGTACAATATTAGTGATGAACATTAAGATTCGTCACTATTAGCCCCTTATTAGTGACGGATTTGGGAATCGTCATTAATATTTCTTCTATTTTAAAAAAATAAAAAAATTATTTCACAATATTAGTGACGAATCTTCAATTTCGTCACTATTAGCCCCTTATCAGTGACGAATTTGAGAACCGTCACTAATAATTTTTTTATTTTAAAAAAATAAAAAAATTTTCACAATATTAGTGACGAATCTGCAGTAACTATTAACCTCTTATTAGTAACGAATTTAGGAACCGTCACTAATGCTTTTTTTATTTAAAAAAAAAATTATTTCACAATATTAGTGACAAATTTGAAGATTCGTCACTATTAGTTGGTTATTAGTGACGCATTTAGGAGCTGTCACTACTAGTTTTTTATTTAAAATATATGAAATTAATTTATTAAACACTATTAGTGACGGTTTTAAAAATTTGTCACTAATAGTCTCACATTGAAAAACCTATGCGGGTTCCCCCAATCTCCTTCCATTACCTCCAATCCTCCTCATTTCCCTCCATCTCTCAATCTCTCTCTCTCTCTCTCTCTCTCTCTCTCTCTCTCTCTCTCTCTCTCTCTCTCACTCTCTCTCTCTCTCTCTCTCTCTTCTCTCTTCGTCGCCGCTGCTGACGCTCCGGATCCGTCCCTGTCGCCTTCGCCGAGGAGATCAACCACCAGAAGCCTTCAAGGTATGTTTACTTCTCTCAATCCCATTCTAGAATGTGGGACAAGTGGAAACCCCCATCATGTCCAAGCTAGATAGATTCTTGATTACACCTGATTGGCTGACAAGCTTCCCTCAGACTACTCAATTGGCTTTAGCTCAGTGCTTATCTGATCATAATCCCATTATGATAGACTGTGGATGTGTTAGGTGGGGTCAAGCCCTATTCAGATTTGACAATAGCGGGTTAATGATCGAAGGGCTTCAAAGTAAAATGGAGGAGAGATAGGAGTCTATGACATTCTAGAGGCCCAGCTTCATATGTGTTGGTTAAAAAATTAAAGGCATTGAAGGATTTTTTTTAAAAAAAAAAAATAATAAAGCGATGGGTATAAGATAGTTGAGTTGCAAGTTAAAGCTTCATGGTTAAAGGAGGTTGATTTGTGGAATAACAAGATAGAGCAGGGACAAATATTCGTAAATGACAAATCTTTGAAAGAGGAAGCAAATAGAAAGCTCCTTAATTTGCTCGATAGGGAAAAAGCTTCTCAAAGAATCAAGTCTCGTGAATTATGGCTAAAAGCAGGTGATAAGAATACCTGTTTCTTCCATAAAATGGCATCTCAACACAGATGAAAGAATTACATATCAAAGATGGTCATGAGGAATAAGACGTGCATAGAAAAGGAAGAAATTAATTATGAGATCACAAAATTTTTCCACGACCTCCTTCAAGAGCCATTTTGAGTGGAGACCCAGATTGAAGGAGAATGGGATTACCTCTTTGCCAAACAACAGCTCAAAAAACTCGAAATACCTTTCATAGAGACTGATATTCACTTTTAACGGGAACAGATCGCCTAGTCCAGATGGTTTTATCATATCTTTTATTCAAAATTGTTGGGGATTCTTGAAAGATGACTTTATCTCAGCATTTTAGGAATTCAATACTGAAGAAAGATTTGAGAAAAGTCTAAATGCCACTTTCATTGTCACCATTCCAAAGAAAGGCGAGGGTGAAAACATTAAAGATTTTAGGCTAATCAGTTTAGTTGGAATTTTCTACAAGATTTTAGCAAAGGTTTTTTCTAACATGCTTAAAGAAGTTATACCTCTGATTATATCCATGCAGCAAATGGCCTTTGTTTCGGGAAGGTAAATCTTAGATGCAACTTTGATAGCTAATGAAGGCATGGACTTTCTGAGGAGAAGACAAGTAAAAAGCTTGTTGTGAATTATGTCTCGCACACTAAGGGAAGGCATGAAAGAAATCAAGGTGCAACAAAGTAGAGGAAAACCGTCAACGATTTTAGGAAATCTGTTGACAATTTTGGCTGAATTTCAAAATGCAAGCTCTTGGTATCCCCATTATGTCTAAAACCGTCAACGGTTTCAAGAAAACCATGTCAACAGTTTTCTTCAGAATAAACTGCACAGATTTTTGAATTTTGAACATTTGGATGTTAGTTTGGTTGGGTTTCAGGGGGGAAACCTCTGAGGATGTGACGACCCAATTTTCTACCATTTTTTTTCAACACAATAATAAACAATTGTCTAACAAACGTCTTTGGTACCATATATCGTCATGACACAACCCGAAGTGGGGGACCGGGAAATCTTTCCATCAAAACATACAAACCCTATAGTGGAATACACAAAGTGTCTGGGTCCCATATACAATACCAAAGTGTTATAACCTCCACACATGTACTTATACTACCCCAATAATTCACAAAATACTCTCAGGGTTATACAAAACATATTCCCAACTCTAAAACACTTACCCTGAATACTAGGGTAACAAGATCTCCTTTACTTCGGAGCTCTCTCTGCTTGTTTGTCCTGATTTCCTAAAACGTTTAAATTCTTTGGGTTGAGACACCTCTCAATAAGATGGAATAAAGTATTGACAGTGTGTGGCAACATGAGTTTTGTTATATCTTAAGACATTCATTTAAATTATTAAATCTATTGAGAAAAACATACAGATATGTATTGTAACGCACCGAACCCGCTAAGTGGGACCCGAGGGTTACGTGTTTCAATTGCCTATTTCTGATACCATATACCACAATCATGCAGTGGAAAAGTAAATAACCTCAATTTAAGAATAAAACTTTAAAACGCCTTACTTACCTTGATTTTGGGATGGAACCCTGGAACCTCAAACTGAAAATATCCTCCACGTATGTTATAGAGAATCTTCTCAACAACCTCGTAGTGGTTCCTGATCATCAAAACAGGGCTTAACGGGGCGAGAATCGAAGATGGAAGGGTGGGGGACCGTAGGGTTTCGGAGAGAAAAAGAGAGAATTTGATTTCTCTTTGAAAACAGCTCGCAAGACTTTCCTTAATATCCCCTATGCACAGAAAACTATCATTGGGTTTCTCTTTAATCGGCCATATTTTATCGTTTACTCAATTACCGACCCGCGGTAATTCCAAATTGTCGTCGGTTTTCTTCCTCTCCAGAAAACCATCATCGGTTTTCTTCTGAACTGGCCAAAATCCTATTTTCCCAAATTTATTTTTATTATTATATTTTCCCTGGTCCTTACATGTACTCATAATCATATATATCATAGTTTCATAAACTTTCATGTCATTTCTCATAATCATATATCAACATGTTTCCATAAGCTTTCGTTTCTCACAATCATATTCTAGCTCATGAGTATCCATCAGTATATAACACAACGCGTCTATAACTCATGATTATTCATTTTTCATTTCATTTCTCATATTCATATTCTAGCCCATGAGTATCCACCAACATATAGCACAACGCATCTGTAACTCATGGATGTTCATCATATTATAACATTCAATTATCGTGTTTGTAATAAGGAACTATCCTGAGGATATTCATGTCACATCGTCATGTATTCACCCCCACATGATCGGGTTGTGTGACCCATAGGTTGACCTAACTGTGGCTGACCTACCAGGTTAGATTAAAACTAAATGCGTTTGTAGTCCGGACCCCAGGGGGTAACTCTACTCTTCACAGGCTCAATCGACTGTCACGCCAGGCTCTATCGAAGACACGTGGTTGCACTAACACATATGCTAGCATTGGTACCATGCTCTCTGTATATCTTTTATCCATTAGGATTCTCATTTCCATATTTCTGTACTCATATTTCATCATGTCTATATAATTCCCATCATTTATGTATAAGACATTTCTGTGTATATCACATATCATCATTTTTATATAAACACATCTGTGTATATCACACATCATCATTTTTGTGTAAAACATATATATATCTCATTTCATCATTTCTGTAAAACAAATATGTATATCACATATATCATCATTTCTGTATAAAACATATTTGAATATCACTTTTCATCATTTTTATATAACACATATATGGGTTTCTCACATCTTTCATATCTTTATAAATCATATCAGTATATCTCATATTATCATATATGTACAAAAACATATTTGTATACCTCTTAACATCATTTTTGTATAACAACATCTCTATATATCTCATAACACCATTTCTCAGTGCAAATAATTTATTTTAGTATAAATCACTTTCCCAGTATATAACTGTTATTTCACATTCCTCATGCCACACAATTGTTGATTGATAATCATATTATAGTAACTATCAAAAAATTTGCATATCATAATATTCCAAAACCATATATATATATATATATATATATATATATATATATATCATTTTAATTTTCACATGCTTTAATTCAACAAGTTAATTCCCAAAAATATCTATTATAATTTATTCCCCTTACTTGCTTACTGAGAAGGTGTTTGCTAGGATCTCTAAATTGATGTCTGCGGCGATCGGAGTTCAAAACCCTTAAACCACATTTTTCTAGTTTAATCAGCTCAACCCCAGAATTATAATCATTTAAACATCCCTAAACCCATACACTCCATTTAATCAGTTAAATTTTAAGCAGTTAACACATTTTTCACCCTTACCTCAACTTTGAAGTGGTGCCCAGGAAAACCTAAAACACAAAAATGCTTCGATCAAATGGCAGAGAATCGCTGCCGGGATCCCAAAATGGTGTTTTCCAACTGATCTGGGCTTTATTTGGGAGAGAAATCAAAGAGAGAAGGAGGGGGGTCGCGGCCCTAAAGAGAGAAGAAGAGAAATCTAATTCTCTCCTAAAAAAAGTGACTTGAATTCCTTGTAGACACCCCATTTTTACCCAGGCCCAATATATGTATTACTATTATTATTTTATTATTATTATTATTATTATTATTATTATTATTATTATTATTATTAATCTTCATTAATCTTGTTATTATTATTATTATTATTATTATTATTATTATTTTCAGTATTATTATTATTTTTCATTAGTATTATTAATAGTACTTTATTATTATTATTATTATTATTATTATTATTATTATTATTATTTATTATTTTCATTATTATTTTTATTATTTTTATTATCATTAGTATTTTTATTACTATTATTACTATTATCTTATTTATTATTATTATTTTTCATTAGTATTATTATTATTACTTTTATTTTTATTTCTATTTATATTGTTTATTATTATTATTATTATTTATTATTTTCATTATTATTGACATTATTTTTAATTATTATTATTATTATTATGTTTACCTTTATTATTACTATTATTATTATTATTATTTTATTTATTTATTTATCTTTGTTATTACTATTATTATTGTTATTATTTATTTCGGTTATTATTATTATTATTATTATTATTTTGTTGTCACTATTATTTTTAGTATCTTTATTATCATTATTATTATTACTATTATTTATTTATCTTGTTATTATTATTATTATTATTATTTTTTGTATTATTATTATTATTATTAGTTATTTTTGTCATTACTATTATATATATTATTACCATAAAATATGAAGGGAATAAAAATGAAAAAGGAAAGGAGAAGAAGGAATTTTAGGGTTGAGATTTTATAAAAGGGGGGAGCCAGAGTGCACAGGGACAGCCGGGGGGAGCCGGCAGCGCAGAGGCCAAAACAGCGAAAGAAAAAAAAACCTTTCCTGTGCTCACGCTCACGCAGCCTCTTCCCATACCCTGCGCAGCCTCCTTCTCCACCTTCTTCTTCTTCCCCGGAGTCTCTCCCTACCCCCTTTCTCTAGCAGACCCGCCGAGCCTCGTCTGTTTCCACCACCATCCACGCCACACCCAGCCCAGACCAGCTTCCCTCCGGCCACTCACGGCCCCTACACAACAGCAGCAACAAGTCGTGGAGATAAGAGCCATCGCCGCCCTCTGCAACTCCGGCAACCACCCTCGAAGCACAGGCCAGCAGACCCGACAGCCCAACCTCCGGCAATCTCCACCAACAGCCGGACTTCGGCAGGCCAGCGGCTAGCCGCCCACACAACACCAGCAGGCAGCCCCTGCGGGCTTCTCTAGCCTCCATCCGAAGCAGCACCGTGACCAGCACTGCCGCAGGAGCAACCACCCAGCAGCCCCGTCACTCACTCTCGTTATCGTCGCCGTCGCTCGCCCCCGTCGCCGTCGGCGTCTCCCACTGTAAGTGCTTCCTCTGCAAGTTCCTTGCACAGGACACACACTCACACCCTACACACACACACTCTGCTGCTCACTGTAATACAGCACACACAACACTCATACACACACACACACACACACACACACACATATATATATATATATATGTATATATATATATATTTATTTATTTTATTGCTAGTGTTAATATATATATACATGTATATACCTATATATTTTTACATTTATTGCTATTCCTATATTATTTGCAGTATTAATATTATTATTTACATATTATCATTAGTAATATTGTTACATTACTTGTATCTTATTATTAATAACATTATTGTAATATTTTTATACTATTCTGTTTGTATTTCATTATTAGTAAAATTACTATATTTTTTTTGGATATTATTATTAGTATTGTTATTATGTTGATTATCATATTGATTTTATTTGTATTGATATTCTATTGTTGTATTATTATCACCATGATTATTGTTGTATATTATTGTTAAAACATTTGTTATCATCATATTTGTATGTATATGAATTTTTTATGTTTTCATTGTCATTATTAATTTCAATGTGTATATGTCTATATTTAGGGTTTATATTGTTTATATCGTTACGAATAATTGTTGATTATGTTAAGCAGTTTATATATATATATATATATATATATATATATATATATATTTAGCTATACGTGTTTCATGATTTAACATTATTATTACAAGTTACATATCCTTGTCGTGGTAATCGTTTAATTTCTTTTGTGAATATTAATTGATTTGTTCCCATTGTTGTAGGGTTCGTAAAATTTGTTAGTTGATGTTCTTGTTGGTATTTTGGTGGTGCATATTATTTAATGAACATTGTTATTGTTGTAGAAGTGTTACAATTAAAATTTGTTTTAACCTTCAAGTTTATATTTTTGTTGTATTTAGGGTATGTATTAAATTTCATATTCATTTTTAGGGTTTCCTTATTTGGATTTGCGGAGTTTCCATTTTATCACGTATTGATTTCCATAGTTTGACTATTTCTATATTATCATATATATGTATTTATTGTTTCCATATTGTTACACATTGATTTCCTTTTTAGGGTTTGATTTCTTCCCTATTATTGGATATTATTGTTTATGATCAAATTAAAGTTATATAGGGCCTATGTTGTTATTAATATTATGATGTATACACCTTTTTATTCTAGTAGCATTTATCATTGGTAATTATGTGCTATGATATATATATACATATATACATATTGGTTGTGTTATTTTTATAGTAGTATTATTGGTACAAGTAGTGTATTATTATTATAATATATTAGGGCTTCAGTTACTTCATGTTAATATGGTATGTTTTGAACTATTATTATGATTTTGTTAATATGGTGTCTTTTGGATTATTAGTATTGCTGCATTACTACCGTATACCTTGGGTTCTTCCCTATTGCTATGTTAATTACGTATATATCTTAGGGTTTTGATTAATTCATATTGTTTATGGTATTTTTAGAATTTTTAGGATCTAAGCATATATGGTATTTTTAAGTATTTTGATATATATAGTGATAGTATTATAGTATGGCTATTATGTTTGCATGTATTATAGTATCCTTAGTATATTAATATATATATATATATATATATATATATATATAGTAATATGGTATCTAATTACTTATTTTGACATTCATGATATTTTAATAAGTGTGAGTCGCTTATGACTCTATCACCATATATTAAAACCTCCCATACTAATATTTTTCTATAAAAATTTTATATACAATTTCAAAATTTGGGAGCGTATTTTTTTTAGATATTTTATTGATTTTTATTATCCCTATGATTTAATTGCTGGGGGTATTAGCCTTTGGGCTTCATGTATCCTAAGTTCTGAGGGAATATATATATATATATGTATATATTTATTTATTTATTTTTTTTTTTTACATGCATTTATAAATTCATAAAAAGGAATAATTTAAAGAATTATTAGATTAACTTAGGGATAATTTCAAATTAATTAGGTACCGTTCGTAAGAACGGGCGCGTAGGGGGTGCTCGTACCTTCCCCTCGCGTAACCGAACTCCCGGCCCCAACTCTGGTAATGTAGACCGATTCTACCCCTAACGGGGTAGTAATCATGTGTTCTAACCGCACTAAAGGTTAGTGGCGACTCCGATATTCCAATATTTTTCCTTGAATATTAATTGATTTTAATTTCGCCGCTCCGGGCACACGCGCTCCCGGGACGTCGCGACATTCCTCATATAGCCCACTAACCCGCAACAAAACCGTCGATGGTTTTTCTGAAACTGTCAATAGTTTGGTTTTTAACTTCACCATTTTACCCTTACCTGACTATGGTAACTCAAAACTGTGAACAGTTTTCTGGCCTCCCACCAAACTGTCAATAATTTGGTCTACATCAAACCATCTTCCATCTTCCATCTTTTCTTTGTTTTTCTTTTTATTTAAATTTTCTGAGTCTCTGCTGAGAAGGCTTATATGTACATATAATACGTTGTATATTGTGTGGTAAGAAAGTCAAGTGTGGTCGATGAGAGAATTGAGAGAATTCATTTATTGTTCATGTAATTTGGATAATGAGATAGTGGATTCTCACCGTTCGCTCCCATGGATGTAGGCTTTGTTGAACCACGTAATTCTTGGTGTCATTGCTCTTGTTATTGCTTTATTTACTTGTTGTAGTTGTAGAATAATTTTGTATATTCACCATTTAGATTGTTTCATTGTTTTTTGTTTGATCCTTTACATAAATTAGTATTTCGATGTGCATTGTTTGAGGGCTATTTCACAAAAAATTGGTATCAGAATGAATTTGTAATGGCCTCTACATCTTCTTTTGCAAAATTTGATGTTGTCAAATTTGATGGAACCGAGAATTTCGATTTACGACAAAGAAGGGTAAAGGATCTTTTGGTGCAGCAAGACATGGTGAAAGTTTTATACAAAATTCAACCGGATAGCATAGATACAGCGACCTGGAATGAATTGGGGGCGACAAAAGTATCAACAATTTGACTTTGTTTGGCTAATGATGTGTTCTATCACATCATGGATGAGGATTCTCCGGAATTAGTTTGAAGAAAACTAGAATACCGAAATATGCCTAAGGGTTTGTCAAAACTTGCAAGTGTAGTAAAGGAAGATTCAAAATGCAGTGATGGGGATATGTTGTGTGTTTCATCTGGTTCGGAGTGCCTCATGAATGATTCTTGGATCCTAGATACCGGATGCCCTTATACTAGAAAATGGTTCAACACCTATAGGTCAGGTAATACTGGTTGTGTTTTGATGGGAAACGATATTTCATGCAAAATACTTGGTATTGGAAATGTCAAAATCAAAATGTATGATGGTGTTGTGAGAACCGTATATGATGTAAGGCATGTACGGGGGTCTAAGGAAGAATTTAATTTCATTAAGCACTTTGTATATTTTGTGCCTAGAAAATCAAGTGTGGTTGAAGAGAGAATCGAGAGAATTCATGTATTGTTCATCTAATTTGAACAATGAGATAGTGAATTCTTATCGTTTGCTCCTGTGGATGTAGGCTTTGCCGAACCACGTTATACCTGGTCTCATTGCTCTTGTTATTGCTTTGTTTACTTGCTATGGTTGTGGAATAATTTTGTATATTCACCACTTAGATTGTCGCATTGTTTTTTGTTTGATCATTTACACAAATTGTTATTCCGTTGTGTATTATTTGAGAGCTATTTGATAACAAAGCTTTATGTGCAAACTTGACCTAGAAAAGGCTTTTGATCATGTAAACTAGAACTACCTAAATAAAATTTTGAGAATCATGGATTTTGGAGAGAAATGGAGGAATTAGTTTAAATGGTGCATCTCAATAGCTTCCTTCTCAATTTAATTTGGTTAACAAAGAGCTACCAAATTCTTTAATAGCACCAGGGGCTTAAGACAAGGAAAGCCACTCTCTCCCTTACTTTTTGTTATTATCATGGAAGCTCTCTCGCATATGATCATTAGAGGTTTGGACAAGAATTTGTTGAGAGGAGCTAACATCTACAATCCATCTCACTCCACCATTTTATCTCACATTTTATTTGCAAATGACACATTGATATTTTGTAGCAATTCTTCATCTAAACTCAGGAATTTACAAGTCATTCTACTTTGTTTGGAGGCAGTAGCATGTCTTAAAACTAACTTTTCCAAAAGTAGTATCTTCTCGATGGGAGTCTCTATAGGCGTGGAACGAAAGGCAGAAATTCTCAAATGCAACCTAGAAACCTTCCCCATAACATATCTAAGACTTCCCCACAAATATAAGAATAGTGTTTGGAAATATAGATTTTTGAAACCAATATAGGAGGCAGACTTTGTAAATCCACACATTTGATAAGCTAGATCTAGCTTTTCTATTTATTTAAAGAATTAATTAATCAAATTCTAGTTGAAAACTTGTAAATGACTAGATGAAAATTTTAGCACAGGATTTTTTAGTGGGACATAAAATAATCCATAAGGGAATTGAAAAATAAACCTTATTTATTTTCAAGGAATGGGTAAATTTTTGTACATCTAAATTGGTGGAGAATAACCCTAATTCATTATTGGCAAGAGTTTGCATATAAATTATTCTTCTCTTCTATAGGATTATATATATATTAAACAAGAAAAAGAAAAGAAAAAAAAAAAGAAAGAAAGAATGCTCCTAGTGATTCCAGATTAATGGTAGGTAGGGTGAAAGGATATGTAATCTTTCCTTGAAAATGTGTAGCCCAAGTGGTCCCAAATAATAGGGTATGCCGAAGAAAAATAAAGCCACCTGCCCTTGAAAATGTGAGGCCCAAAGTGGGTCCAAAAAATTGCCACCTTAGTGTGTCTTATGTCTATACACAGAATATTTATCATTTGGGTTTGAATGAAGTTAAATACACTTTTAAAAATTTATACAAATTTAAATTTATATGAATTTAAATTTATCTTATAATTGAAAAGATTTTAAATTTAGATTTGTATTAGATTTAGATAAAATACATAAAATTGTATTAAAATTGATTCAAATTCACACAAATCCAATTTTAAGATCTAAAATTCATACTGTTAGATGTGATGTCTATAAGTGTTAGTATCGGAAGAGTCCATATATAAACTTGATATATATGAGTGAACACCAACTTGACTCATAAGTTTAAGTCTATTGTGTCTTAGACCTAACCATGTATATATGCATCCAACATCCACTCAAAATTTTTTCAATGTGAGACAAACTCACAATAGAATTCTCAACAATAAGATCCGAATTATATATTCTCACAAATATAATAATAGAAGTATAAATTTCAAAACCAATTACATTGGAATTTGTATGAAATTAGATCCTCAAAGAAAAATAATAAAAGAAATAACCTTGAAATGAGTCCTTTTGTTTTTTCAACAAATGACAGTATCCCAATATGTGAGATTGATTTTGTAAATCCACACTCTTGAAATAAGTTAGCTCTAGTTTTTTCGTTTATTCGAAGAATTAATTAATCACATTCTTGTTGAGAACTTGTAAATGACTAGATGAAAAATTTAGCACGGTGTTTTGTTGGTGGGGCAAAAAATGATCCATAAGGGAATTGAAAAATAAACCACATCTAATTTCAAGGAATGGGTGAAAATATGTACATCTAAGTCGGTAGAGAAATCCTAGCTCATTATTGGCAAGGGTTTGTATATAAATTATTCTTCTGGACCTAATATTGAAATGTTGGTACCGGAGACGTTAATAATTTTTAAAATTTGAAAAAGGTAAGCAACGTGCGTTATGGATATGAAAACGATGGAATTGATGAAATTGCACCACACAATAGGTCTCATTGGATTACGTGAGGGCCCTATTATATGGACTCACATGAATCCACCGCTTCGTGCAAATTCGATAGACAAAAAAAGTTTAATCAAAGGACCATTTTTTGAAATCTCATAATTAGTCTATAATATTTTTTAAATATAAAAAATAGTTTTTATCTTCTTATCAAACCTAAGAGAAGAGGAATGTTGTTTGCCCTAACAATAACAAAATGAGTGCAACTGATGAATTTTACTTATCTCAACCTTTTAAATTTATATTGTACATGAGCCTAAATATATATGCATCTTAGGCAAAGGATGAGTTGATGTAAAATATTCTGTTTTGGACTATCACCATGGAAACATGTCCATCCATCCATCATACTAAGTTCCTATGAAGAACTGAAAAATTGAAAAATAATAATAGACAAGATTCTTTTTCTTTTAACTAAAATTGTAATACCTTTTATAATTGAGACACAAGCTACTTCTACAACTCTTCTTGATAAGTATATGTATAATATTTTTATCACAAAAAATTATTAGATATACCAAATATATACATTGAGTTTAATATATATATATATATATATATATATATATATATATACCAAATATATATACACGAAATATAAAGGAAATTGTGTACTTCACCAGGAAATTGTCGACGGTTTATCATTGCCCGTTGACGATTACTTCGACAATTTCAGAAAGAGACATATTCATAAGGAAACCATAAAATGGAATGCTGAAACTGTTAACGGTTTCAATAAACCGTCGACGGTTTTGTTTGCTGCTAAATGGCCAACAATCTCCATATTTAAATATTGGTTGAATATCCAATTGCTTGCGATAGCATGAGATTCTCTTGTTTTATTGTTTGAATATTTGTTCATATTTGATAGTTTAGGATCGTCTTGTTATAGTATTTAAATAATTTTAAATTTTTAACAACCATACCCTATACAAGTCCTATATATAGGACATCTTCATATCAATGAAGGTATTCTGCATTTTCTATATGGTATCAAAGCTCATTTCTCTAACGAACTTTTTTTTCCCCTCATGGCCGTTTCCTCTGAGTCTATCATTGTCAACAATTTCGAGCTTCCTAACAATGGTAACACTTCTTTTGTTGCCATCAATGTTGTTGACCTTATGGGTCATACCTTGTTTTGATTATGACAAATACTTTGGTATTTAATGCTTGATGAGTTTGTGTGCAGGATCGTTTGAAAGTATCATATGATGCGCATGGACTTGAAAGAAAATGAAGACCCAAAATGTTTATTATTGTAATTTTTATTTCACTTTATTTTGGGTCTATAATATTAATTATGGTCTGTAATAATTTATGCATTGCATGCATGATAGGACAGATAAGCTCAAAATGACCTTAGATAGACCCTAGGTTTCTACACATAAAAATACTCAAAATCTGGACTTAAAATAAAAATTGAAAGGGGTTCAATCGACCGAACCCAACTTTGAACATTCAGCTCAGTCAACCGAAATGTTCAAGGGTCAATAGGTTGACCACAGTTCAGCCGACCAAATGGTTTATGAACATGTCTTTCTCAGTTAACCAAACTCGCTCATGTCTGACACCCAACGATTCAGCCGACCGAACTTCTAAGTTCAATTTGATTGGGTCGACCGAACTGTATGTTTAGTAGACCAAACTTAAATATACTTGACCGAACCTCGAAGGGTTTCAAAATCGCCCTGATTTAGCCGACTATATTATGTAGTTTAAAAGTGGCTCGGTCGACTGAACTTACGAATATAGTTGAGCGAATTTAAAATATAGTCGACCGAAACTCTCGAGTTGCTTAATTTTTATCAAGGTTAAAACGGGATTATTTTTTATTAACCATACTTAAAATTTTTCAAAAATACTAAATGAGTCCCGAACGGTTATATTTTTTGAAGTGTCTATATATACTCTCTCATCTGGTTTGATTAGCAAACATCATTAGTAATATTCTCTCTAAAATTCCAAACACTTATTTTTTACATTCAAGCTCACCACTTCCACTCTTACTCATCCCTCTTGCAAAAATCGTTTAGTAAGAGTGTTTTAGAGATTATATTATAAAGCTTACACTCTCATTGTAAGAACCTGAACCGTGGTGCATGGGTTAATTATGTAAAAGAGGGGTAAAAATGGAAATTGTACAGACTTTGTCGACGAGGCCAAAATTCGTCAATGAAGGGTGAAGGTTTCTCATCGACAAAATTCAAAAGCTCGTTGACGAGAAGATGCTGAGGGGTTCAGGAAAAATTTGAAATATTTGGCTCATCGATGAGGCTACCAATTCATCGATGAGGCTAGTGAAGAATTCGTCGACGAGGACACAATTCGTTGACGAATCTACTCAGGTCAAAGGTGCTATAAAAGATATTTTGGGCTACTTTGGGGCTAAGTTTCCCCAAATGCTCTCCCTCTCTCTCTAGAACTCTCCCTACACTCTCTCTCTCTCTCTAGTTTTCTTTGTCGTTCATTGCCGGATTCGTAAATCCAACGATACTGCGAGGATCAATGAAGGATTCTCTACGTTTCTAGTGGATCGGAAGTCCGTTTCGAGCGTTTTTGGGTTTTGGGCTAAAATCGAGGTAAGGCTCGGTTTTCACTTCTGATTTAGTAGATGTGTAGTAGTACGGATTGTAAGAATGTATTGTACTGTGGTTTGTAGATTTTGGAGTCTCGGTTCATAGTTTTGAGGACCGTAGAGTTCATAATTGGAATTTGGGTTAAGGTAAGGAGATTCTGTTTATATCGGTTCATTTTCGAAACCAGGATCAGTGAGCTTGTAGGCTACGATCGTATGTATGTTTTGACTACTTATTTGGGGAAATCTATCGGGTAAAAATGCGGGATTTTTGGGTTATAGTTTTCGGGAAAAATTGGGGATTTCGGGTATCATCTCTACTTTGTTTAGAAAGCTGTTGGTTATGTTGAAATTGTATTATTGAGGTGATTGTAATCCTAGAAATTGTACAGACTTCGTCGACGAGGCCAAAATTCGTCGATGAAGGGTGAAGGTTTCTCATCGACAAAATTCAAAAGCTCGTTGATGAGAAGATGTTAAGGGGTTCAGGAAAAATTTGAAATATCTGGCTCATCGATGAGGCTACCAATTCATCGGCGAGGCTAGTGAAGAATTCGTCCACGAGGACACAATTCGTTGACGAATCTACTCAGGGCAAAGGTGCTATAAAAGATATTTTGGGCTACTTTGGGGCTAAGTTTACCCAAATGCTCTCCCTCTCTCTCTAGAACTCTTCCTACACTCTCTCTCTCTCTAGTTTTCTTTGTCGTTCATTGCCAGATTCGTAAATCCAACGATACTGCGAGGATCAGTGAAGGATTCTCTACGTTTCTAGTGGATCGGAAGTCCGTTTCGAGCGTTTTTGGGTTTTGGGATAAAATCGAGGTAAGGCTCGGTTTTCACTTCTGATTTAGTAGATGTGTAGTAGTACGGATTGTAAGAATGTATTGTACTATGGTTTGTAGATTTTGGAGTCTCGTTCATAGTTTTGAGGACCGTAGAGTTCATAGTTGGAATTTGGGTTAAGGTAAGGAGATTATGTTTATATCAGTTCATTTTTGAAACCAGGATCGGTGAGCTTGTAGGCTACGATCGTATGTATGTTTTGACTACTTATTTGGAGAAAACTATCGGGTAAAAATGCGGGATTTTTGGCTTACAATTTTCGGGAAAAATTGGAGATTTCGAGTATCATCTCTACTTTATTTAGAAAGTTGTTGGTTATGTTGAAATTGTATTATTATTATTATTATTATTATTATTATTATTATTATTATTACTACTACCGTTGTTTTTAATATTTTTATTATTATTATTATTATTATTATTATTATTATCATTATTAATTATTTTCCTATATTGATAGAAGTAATTTATTATTATTACTATTATTATTTTTATTCTTATTTATCTATCTACTATTATTATTATTATTATTATTATTATTATTATTATTATTATTATTATTATTATTACTTTTAGATATTATTTTACTATTATTATTGTTTCTATTATTATTTTCTTATTATTATTATTATTATTATTTATTTTCAAATATTATTGTTATTATTATTATTATTATTATTATTATAATATTTAATTCATTATTATTATTATTATTTTTATTATTATGGAGTATTGGTATTAGGGTTTTAAGTGGAAGCCTATAAAAAGGCTTTTGGGGAACACCTTCAAGGGGGCGCTGCACACGCACAACACCCGGGGGCGCAGGCCAAAAGAAAGACAAAAAAAAAAAATACCCAGCCGCTGCTCTTCATCTTCTTCCTCTAACCATCCATTCTCTCATCTCTCTCCGATCCTCTCTTACTTTGCCACGGCTACCCTCCTCCTCCTTGCACAGCCGCAGAGTAGCCCCCACAGCACTCTACGCACAAGGGCAGCGCCCACATACAGTAAACACAAAAACAGAGCACACACAGACACACACCACACACACAGTAAACACACACTACACATGCACGTGCCTCCTCTGTTGATTTATTTTTATTTTTTTTTCTTTTCTGTTTGTATGTCCGTTTGATGATTTTGTTTAGTTTTTATTTATTTTTATGGTAAAGTATTTATTGCTAAGATGTTTTTCTTAATATATATGTATTATTATTATAGGCTTGTTTTGTTTTGATTTCCTTTGTATATATATATATATATATATATATATATATATATATATATATAGATATATTTTGTAATTACCATTTATTGTCATAAGCTAACTTTATTTTTGTCATTTATACATGTGGATTTTTATATGCTTTAATATCTAGTATACGTGCATATATTCTCATTTGTGGTTATATTATTTAAAGTTCTATTCTTTTATTATTCATAATCATTATATATTATTGTTAAAACTTTATAATAATTTAGGGTTGTAATTATGTTAAGTTATTGTTTAAGCATGTTTAGGGTTTTGATTGGTTTCCATATTTGGAATTCATAGCTTGTGTACTAATTTTAGGGATTCCATACCATTGAATATTGATCTTAAGGGTTTCCATAAAATGTATATTACTTCTTTGGCTTTTATATGACTTGGAAGAATTTGATTTGTTTTCCATATTTATTTACAGCATTTCCATATTAAGGTATATTAATATTTTAGAGTTTGTGTATATTTTATAATAGATTCATGACGTGAATTATTGTCCATAATCATATTCATTTTCCTTACATGTCTATAAAAAGTACATAATTTCTAGGGTTTAATTTGTTTCCACATTATTATTGTATATTAATGGTAAGGTTTCAATTATTTCCATAATGATTATTGTATATATCGTATATTTATTTTAGGGTTTGAATTGTTTCCATATTATTATTATTATTATTTTAGGGATTAATTCTTTCCATATGTGCAGATATTGAGAGTTAAATTTGGGGTTTTGATTATTTCTAAGTGATTATTATAATATTTATAGGATGTTAATGTCTTACTATATGCTAGTGTATTATTATTATTATTATTACGTATGATATATTATTATTATTATTATTATTATTATTATTATTATTATTATTATAAGTTTAGTATTATTATGGTAGGTGTTACATTATTATTATTATTATTATTATTATTATTATTATTATTATTATGTGTATATCATTACTATCTATTAGGTTGGTTTATTATTAGGATATGTTATTAGGTATTATAGTGATTTATCAGTATATAGTATACATGGCATATAGTTATTATTATTATTATTATTATTATTATTATTATTATTATTATTATTATTATGTACTGAATTACTATGGTATTATTACTACCATTATATTATTGATGTGTTATTATTGTTAAGCTAGGATTATATTATTATTAAGGCAGTGTTATTATGATTATGCGTTATGAGCGCGTGTTATATAATTATTGTAATATTGTTATTTATGTTGTCGCGACGTCCCGAAAGCGCGTGTGCCCCCGGGCGGGGAAATTAAAAAATCAATTTTAATATTTTCATGGAAAAACATGGATGTCGGAGTCGCCACTAACCTTTAGTGCGGTTAGAACACATGATTACTACCCCGTTAGGGGTAGAATCGGTCTACATTACCAGAGTTGGGGTCGGGAGTTCAGTTACGCGAGGGGAAGGTACGGGCACCCCCTACGCGCCCGTTCTTACGAACGGTACCTAATTAATTTTAAATTATCCCTAAGTTAATCTAATAAGTCTTTAAACTACTCCTTTTATGAATTAATAAACACACATGAAAAATGAATAAATAAATAAATATATACATATATTCCCTCAGAGCTTAAGGTACATGAAGCCCGAAGGCTCATACCCCCGCAATAAAATCATAGGGATTATAAAAATCAATAAAATATCTAAGAAAATACGCTCCCAAATTTTGAAATTTGCATATAACATTTTTATAGGAAAATACTAGTATGGGAGGTTTTACTATATATTAATAAGATAATAAGTTAAAATATTAAATTATCACAACGCATATAAAAATAGTAATAATAATAAGCATATCTATTAAAATATTGCAACTTTCAAAGCAGGCAATAAAATACCACATGTATATATATATATATATATATATATATATATATATATATATATATTAAAACACTCAAGATGCTATACAAGGTAATACCATCTAAAAAAAAATACCTTAATAAGTGAAGCTAAATAATAATTATACCATAATATTATATACAATATCATACTAGGAAAAATATATACCAAAACACTAAACTTACCATAATGATTGATACCTTTATATGTAAACATGATAAAATATTAGAATACGAATACTAAATATAAAAAAAAAAATGTTAATATGTGTATAGATAACACATAAAGAAAACCCTAAGTAATTAAAATTGAGCATACATCAGCAATGAAAATCCTAAATTGCCCTAAACATATGGATTAAGTAAATATTTACAATAACTATTCTAGCTACGTGTTAAACATGCAACAATAATATTAACAATCCAACGAATAAAATTAAACTTTAAATATCTAGACAAGTTCCAACTATAAAAATTCCACACTCAAGAAATATTATCTTATATGAATAATACAATCAAAACTTACCCTGCGTATCAACAATTAAAATGACTATAAAAATTATAAAAACCTATGTACCTGCAAACGCAAAGAAAAAAAAAACAAAAATCAAGACATTAGATTTTAGGACAAACCAAAACTAGCAAAAATCATAAAAATAATAATAATATTAACTAAATACTACCACAAATGTTATATCAACATACACGCATACATAGCCTAGATATAAACATTAACTAAATATTATAGCAAATAATGTAGTAATATACATATATACACATAGCCTATATGCAAACATTTAACTAAAAGCTACAATAGGTATTATGTTAATATACACACACGAAATACCACAATAGATATTATTTTAATACATACCCACATACAAATAAGAGAAAAGAAAAAAAAATAAAAAATAAAAATAAAAACTTGAGCTTTAAGACCAATATACGTATATATATATATATATATATATATATATATATATATATATATATATAAACCCAATTAAATGTATATATAAAAAAAAAAATTAAACTTTACATGTATATGTATATATATATAGACATATATATGTGCCTGCAGAAGTAAGCAACAATGTTAGTGCCTCAAATATTCCCAAAACAAATAAAGATGTAAAATAAATATATAAACAAGTAAATAAAAATAAAACAAAATTTATGTGTGTGACAGTGTGTGTGCTGTGTGTGTGTATTTTGTGTGTGCAGTGTGGGCTGTATGTGTGTGTGGGTGCAGGAGATGGCAGCGGGTACTTACAGAGGGGGTCGGAGATGGGAGTTGTGGCTGGAGAGTGCAGGGAGTGCCGACGGTGGGAGGCTTCGCCGCCGGAACTCGCAGCTGGAGTCGCTGCTGCTGGGGGTCTTGCCGGGAGCAGGAGTGGCCGGCGTTGCAGCGGTGGCCGGAGAAGATGGTGTTGCTTGCAGGTTCGTCGGAGATGGTGTGGCAGTCGGTGTTTGCGGGTGACCGTGAAGATGGCTGCAGGGGCTGTGGGTTCCTCAAGCAGGCGTGGTGCGGTGGTTGTTGGCAGATGGTGGAGTTGCAGAGGGCTTCTCGGGTGCTGCTGTTGGAGATGAGCGGTGGGTTCTGGTATGGTCGGAGCCGTGGGGTTGCATGTCTACGTGCAGCATCTTCTCGGGTTCACAGTGAGGTGGCTGAAGCGGTACTTTCCGGCGGTGCGTCTGTGGCAGAGAGACGGGGACAGTGGTCGGCAAGCTTGGAATGTCTCCGTGAGGATCTTCCGGAGTGGCGGCTATGGGCTTGTATGGTGTGGGGTTTGGCTGGAGCAAAGGGAGTTGCAGAGGAGTAGAGGAGGAGGGAAGAAGAAGATGGAGAAGGGGGGCTGCGTAGGTGGCCGGAAGAAGAAGAAGAAGAAAAAATAAGGCAAACTCGTTTTTTTTTTTTGGATTTTCTGTGTCTGCGCGCCCGGCTGTTGTGCGCTGCCTCTGTGCGCTGCCTCCCCCTTTCTTATAAAAAAGAAAAATTTGAAAAACAAACCCTAAAAAAAATTCCTTTTTCAGTTTTTGGTATTTTTCTTTTTTTAGAAATAATATATACTACTATTATGGTTATAAGGAAATAATAATAATAATAATAATAATAACAATAATAGCAAAATAGTAATAACAAAAATACATAAATAAATAATAATAGTATAAAAAATAATAATGATAGCAAAATAATAATAATAGTAATAACAAATAAATAAATAAATAAATAAATAATAATATAAAAATAATAATAATGATAGTAAAATAATAATAATAAATACTAAAAGTGTTAAAAATAATAATAACAAAAATAAATAATGATAATAATAATAATAATAATAATAACGGGATAAATAAATAATAGTAATAATAATAATGATAATAAAGGTAAAAATACTAATAATAATAATAAATAAATAATAAATAATAATAGTAATAATAGTAATAATATTATTCCTAAAGATAAAAGTACTATAATAATAATAATAATAATAATAATAATTAAAAATAATGAAAATAATAATAATAATAATAATAATAAGACTAATTAATAATAATAATAATATGGATAAATGAAATAATAATAATAAAATAATAATAATAATAATAATAATAATAGTAATAAATATATTGGGCCAGGGTAAAAATGGGGTGTCTACATATGTAATAGTGTTATAATATTATTATGTATTGCTATCATATCGGGTTGTATTATTAATGTAATATAATTAGCATAGGGTTGTCATTATAATAATATGTTACCATTATCATTACCAATACTGCCTATTACTTCCAATATTAAATATTCTTAGTATTTCTGATTCTTGGGTATATTCATATTTTGTATTATGTGTTATGATATTTATTTTTATTATTTTATAGTATTATTTATTTTCGTGTGCATATTATCCCTATGATTTTATTGCGGGGGTATGAGCCTTCGGGCATCACGTACCCTAAGCTCTGAGGGAATATATATGTATATATTTTATTTATTTATTTATTTATTTATTTATTTATTTATTTATTTTTCATGTGTATTTATAAATTCATAAAAAGGAGTAATTTAAAAACTTATTAGATTAACTTAGGGATAATTTCAAATTAATTAGGTACCGTTCGTAAGAACGGGCGCGTAGGGGGTGTTTGTACCTTCCCGTCGTGTAATCGAACTCCCGAGCCTAACTCTGGTAATGTAGACCTATTCTACCCCTAACGGGGTAGTAATCACATGTTCTAATCACACTAAAGGTTAGTGGCGACTCCGACATTCCATATTTTCCTTGAAAATTAAAATTGATTTTTAATTTCGCCTCCCGGGGCACACGCGCTCCCGGGATGTCGCGACAGCTTGGCGACTCCGCTGGGGACCCTAGAGAGTCGAGCTAGTAATTAATTAGAAATTATCCCAAGTTCAAATTTAATAAATCTTTTAATTACTCCTTATTTTGTGAATATTGTAATTTGTAAATAACTTTGATTAATTGTAAATATTTTACTTCCATAATTTGTAAATAACCTTAATTAATTAAAAATATTTTGTTTCCTAATTTTTTGAATATTAATTGTAGATATTTTTTTCCAAATATACTAAATAATCATATTAATTGTAGATATTTTGAATAAGCATATTAATTATAGATATTTTGTATGCTAATCGTAAATATTTTGTTTCCATATTTTTTTTTAAGCATATTAATTAAAAATATTTTGTTTCCAAATTTTTTGAATGAACATATTAATTGCATATATTGTGTTTCCCTATCTTTTGAATAAATATATTAATTGTAGATATCTTGTTTCCATATTGTTTATAGCATGTGAAAAAATGTTGGGATAGCGGGATTAGGTTAAATTTAAATTTACACACTCTCACGCTCTATACTCGGGCTTTACCTGCTAAGATTAGAAAGGAGTGTAATACCGTTTGTCCCCACGTGGCAGGGCTTGTGGGGACCCGCGAACCACTCCGCTCAATTTAAACTTTGTCCAAACCCCTTTTGGGTAAGGATGGAGGTTAGATTGAGAACCTTTTTTATCAATAAGGATTAGAGCCTACCCACACGTACTTGTCTATAGTCTTCCCTAACTAGGATAGAGCCATGAAGAACCCTATATATACGTACCTACCCTAGGTTGGGACAGGAGCCACATCCTTCTCCATGTATAGCATGTTGTATATATGTTGTGAGAAACTTCGTATTATATCATGCATTTGGCATCCATTTTAAACATACATACTACTTAGCCAGTATTTTGGAAAAGTCCAATAGTGAGACCATGGCCCATCCTTTCAAAAAAAAAATGAAGCACTTGACCTGAGTATTTTAAAATATGGGTCGGCCCAACCCTTTTCAAATAACTTGGGCCCAATTCTTTTTAAAAAAAAAAAAAAAAACCAACATAGGCCCGACCTCTTCCTAAGCAAAGATTCAGCCCAGGCCTGATGTTCAAAAAGGGTAAAACCCAAATTTCAAAAGTGGGTTTCGGCCCTATTGTCTAAAAATATGGGCCAACATTTTTCTAAGCAAATCCAAGCCCAAGTCCTTTTAAAACTAGGGCCTGATCCCATCATTAAAAGCTTGAAGCCCATATTTTAAAATACTCAATGTCTAAGTGCATATCAAGGTCCATAAGCTTGCATTGAACAAATCAATGGGTTGACCACCTTGGGTCAACCCCAAATTCATATCATAATTTGACCCTTCATAGTATCTAAGGTACATGGACCATCAACAAGGAAATGAATGGTTGAGGGAAGATTTGAAATGAAATCGTGGCCCATCAATGGTCATGATAATCTTGAAATCTCTCATTAGTAGGGTTTTTCCTAGAATGCTAACAAAGTAGTTAGTTAGGTTACATTGCATCCATACATTCATGCATAATTTCACACATAGTCATGCACAATAGGGTGCATGCATGCTCATATCTTCATTTGTATGTATGATTGCACTAGTTACATCCATGCACAAACATCTATTGCACCTCATAGTCATGCATTAAATAACTCACACATTCATGCATTACATAATCATGCATTCAGTTCTAAAAAGGAAGTTTTGGTCCACAGCTCTCTCAAGGAAAGAAGTCATTTGAGTAACAAAAAGCAGTGATTGAGACCACTACGCATCCGTACAATACTCAAAGAAAGGCAAGAGAAATGAGTGAGCAACTAGAAAACAAGGTCCTGGGCATAGAGCAAGGCTAGGAAGAATTGAATGAAAAAATGAACAAGATCCTGGAATTATTGACGAACAAAGGAAAAGTAGTATAGAATGATCCGGAGACGGATATGGACCCTCCCCACTCATCCTCCAGGGTTTACCCCAGTTCATGGACAAACGTCAGCTCCACTACCTGGCGTCACGGAGGGTTCGATGCCAAGTATACCCCTGTTCATCCCTAATGTACCAGCACAGGGGTTCCCAGTGGTGGGGACTCCCCCATTAGTAGCTTCTGATCTGGGGATGAACATATCTGAAACTGAACGTTGTTACGACGTAGTAGAGGAACGTCTGAAAGCTATTGAGGGATTCAATACATTCGACTCTGTAGATCCCAATGACCTGTGCCTCGTGCCAAAGGTCACCTTGCCACCGAAATTAAAAATACCAGATTTTGAAAATTTTGATGGAGCTCATTGTCCTCAAACTCACCTGCGCCTGTATTGCCAAAAAATGGCTGCACATACCGATAACGAGAGGTTGATGATGCATTGCTTTCAAGATAGCTTGACTGGAGCGGCTATCAGATGGTATATTCAGCAGGATCGAGCTCGAATCCGTACTTGGAAAGATTTGGCAAATTCATTTATAGCTCAGTACCGCCATGTGATAGAAATGGCACCTGATCGTATGACCCTGCAAAGCATGCAAATGAAACCTAATGAAACATTTAGAGAATATGCATATAGATGGAGGGACATATCCATCCAAGTGAGCCCTCCAGTGGAAGATAGGGAGGCTATCTCCCTATTCGTGAATACATTGAAAGATCCCTACTTTGGGCATCTCTTATGGGCAACCCCCCATGACTTCATGGATATTGTTTCTACCGGAGAGAGAATCGAAACAGCCATCAAAGTCGGAAAAAGCCAGAAGTAGTGACGAAGAAACCGGTTCGGACAAAAAATGGACAAATAGGAAGAAGGATGATGAAACTCATATGATTCAAGGGCGACAATACCAAAGAGGTCATAACCAAGGGTTTAGAAGAAATCTTGTTAACCAGATAGCGCATACAGGCATAGGGTCTCATTTTGTTCCCTATGGGCCTACGCTCACACAGAAAAATGTTCAAACACAGAGATATGGTCCTAATAGGGTGGAACCAATTCCCATGTCCAATTTGAAATTGCTCCCCCAATTGTTCGAAAGAAGGCTCATTTCAACAATCCCTGGAGTAGTCGTACGACACCCCCTACCACAATGGTATGACCCGGATGCTAAGTGCTCGTATCACTCCAATTCTCCAGGTCACACCGTTGACCACTGTTGGACATTTAAACACAAGGTACAGTCGTTGAGGGATGCCAATTGGTTGGTCTTTGATGATAAGCAGCCAGGAATTCAGAATGATCCCCTACCCAATCACGGGGAAAGAAATGGTTAATATGTTGTACGAAGGACTGGGAGCCGAGGTCAGGCAAAAGAATATGTCAAGTTATGGATCTTAGAGTTCTCGTAAGGAGCCCAAACGGAGCAAAAGTACACAAGGGGCAAGTTTTTGATTATCTAGTTTGTTTCATGTGATGATGTCATTTTAATTTCCTATCTTCTGGCAGTCTGTCGATACTATTATCTCGGACAATTTCCCTTTCATCAATAAATTGAATTATGCATTTTCTCATATCACTTGTGTCGTGAGTTCAGTTGACCAAAAATTTGTTTGCTGATGTTTCGTGTAAAGATAAGGAAAATAATAATACCAATATTCATAAGCCAGAAAGTGATGTTAATTTTGAAAACCAAACACGGGAGGTGGAATCAGAAGAAGATAAAACAATTTTCCTCACCCTATGAATACAGATGTTGTGAAGAAATAAAGAATCTCAAAGGAATTTAGTAAAATATATGTGTTGTGCCAAGAATTTCAAGTTATTTCACTATTCATGTTTTGATCAAATGATAGATGGCCATCTTTGGCCGGCTAGTTATCCCTGAAAAGAACCAAATATTGATTTACCAATTGTTAACCAAGTTGAGCCTGCATGTTAAATCAGTCTTTTCCTAAAAGCCAGTTCACTAAAAAGTTAACCTGGGTTGGGTCTCCTAGCGTTTGGCAAGTCATATGAGACAACAATGGGCTATCGAAATGATGGCAGGCCATTTTTCTACTACCCAAAAGAAATTCAAAAAAGAAATCTTTTGCAAGCCCTTTTGAGCCTGAAAAATTCATTTATTGATTAACCCGTCAAAGGATCACACCCCACACTGGGGCAGTTTAAAAGAAATCAGTCCCAAAGGATGTCCAAATAAAATGCTAAAAAAGTCCTTCACAAAAGGAAGAGCAAAAGTGCAGTAAAAAAAAGGAATATGCAGGAAAGAGAAAGAAAAAGAAAAAAGGAAAGAAAGAAATAAGGACATATTACATATGTGATCTTCGACCAAATTACCCTTGATGAAATTGACAATTTTGAGCCTTATTTAACATTTTTCTTCTTTAACCTATAACCCCCCCCCCAGCCTACATTACGGTCCAAATGAAGTCCTGACCAGATTGGTATACATTGTTGTCTCTAATGATTTGTCTGACTTAATGACGTGTCTGAACTACGTAATGACCTGATCCTGAAAAGGTACGCAGGCAGCTTGTTTAAATAACAAGTTCGGTCAACATCTTGCAAAACGTCTCAACTCGAACTAGGGGCGTAAAACATTATTTGGGGTGGTATTTTTGAGCCTTAGTTTCCCTTTTATTCTGAAAACCTGTATCCCTCAGCCTACGTTTCGCCCCGAGTCTTAAAGACCATCTTGAGATCAAAACATGAGTTGAACTTGACTAAACTAAAGGCAACGTTTAAATATGAGAAATTTCTTATGGTTTCACAGCAAGATGAAACAAAAGAAGAGAGGTGGCCATCGATAAAGCTGGGACAGTCGAAGAAAAGATCAGTCATTCAGTTTAGTAAATTAACATCAATATCATATGACTTTTGAATACTGGTATGAATTTTTCTTATAATAACATTGGAACATGGTAAAACATCTATTTTTGGGTGGTGGACCTTTTGATTTCACAAGTTGATGTCATAATTGCATAATCATTCCTCATTTCAAAAAAAAAAACAAAAAAACAAAAAAACAAAAAAAAAAGGATGGATGGTCAAAGAGTTTCGGAACCACCAGTGTGCTTCTTATAGAGGAGGTCCCCGTCAAGGAAATACGATGCATATAGAATCAGTCAATTTAACTGGGGCAAATGTCATGCTTTAGAGATCTGCTTATTCAAGAAGAATCTAACAACCAGGCCAAGATCAGTGGCATATAAACTCATCTGGGGCAAGTTTCTATTTGAGTTTCAGTGGGACTTATTCAAACACCTTCTTATCAGATTAGATGAATAGGAAAACAGGGCCAAGAGCAGTTATAAATCCATTCAACTTGGTAGATTTTGTGATGGAGTTCCATTTGAGCCAAGTTGACCACCTCCATTAAGAAAATTGGGCCAAGATTAGTTATGAATCCATTCAGTTGGGGCAAGTTTCGAGGGAACCAGGTCAGAGGCAACATAGTTAAGATTAGAGATTGATCGGTTGATTATAGGCATATTGGAAAAAGAAAGTTTTTGCATCGTCATGTATTTCATGCATTACACAGAAAAGTGCATACATATTATATCATACAACATGCCTGCATATCCCCATGTTCTGGTGTCATATCAAACACCTTGCATGCATGCATCCCCACATAGCATCATTCATTCACACCTGTCTTGTCATCCTTGTCTAAGCAATCCATGTTTCATCTAAAAAAAAAAAAAAGGAAGAAGAAGAAAAAGGGGTTGGGGCAACTGGCCCAGGTACCAATCGATCCATCTACCCTGAGACTGGGGCAACTGGCCCAAGTCTTATTCAAGTCTTTCGCTTCCAAACTGGGGCAATCGACCCTAGTCCAAATTTTAGCATTCATTTTGAAGCTGGGGCATCTGCCTTCAGGACCAAATTAGGTCGCATGACTCTTGGGATCCTATACCCGAGCATTCATCATCAATTCAAAATTTCATCTGGCTCTCGGTATCCTATACCCGAGCATTCATCGTCAATTCAACAACTCATCTGGATCTCGGGATCCTATACCCGAGTATTCATCATCAATTCAAAAATTCATCTGGCCATCGGGATTCTATACCCGAGTATTCATCATCAATTCAAAAATTCATCTAACTCTCGGGATCCTATACCTGAGCATTCATCATCAATTCAAAATTTCATCTGGCTCTCGGTATCCTATACCCGAGCATTCATCGTCAATTCAACAACTCATCTGGCTCTCGGGATCCTATACCCGAGTATTCATCATCAATTCAAAAATTCATTTGGCCCTCGGGATCCTATACCCGAGTATTCATCATCAATTCAAAAATTCATCTGGCTCTCGGGATCTTATACCCGAGCATTCATCATCAATTCAAAATTTCATCTGGCTCTCGGTATCCTATACTCGAGCATTCATCGTCAATTCAACAACTCATCTGGCTCTCGGGATCCTATACCCGAGTATTCATCATCAATTCAAAAATTCATCTAGCCCTCGGGATCCTATACCCGAGTATTCATCATCAATTCAAAAATTCATCTGGCTCTCGGGATCCTATACCCGAGCATTCATCATCAATTCAAAATTTCATCTGGCTCTCGATATCCTATACCTGAGCATTCATCATCAATTTGAAACTTCATCTTGCTCTCAGGATCCTATACCTGATCATCATCAAATTGACAATTCATCTAACTCTCGAGATCCTACACTCGTGCAATCAGAAAACTCTCAGAATCCTACATCTGAGAAGTCCTCGAGATCCTACACTCAAGCAATCAACAGACTCTCAGAATCATACATCTGAGAAGTCCTTGAGATCCTACACTCGAGGAATCAACAGACTCTTAGAATCCTACATCTAAGAAGTCATCGAGATCCTACACTCTAGCAATTAGCAAACTCTCAGAATCCTACATCTGAGAAGTCCTCGAGATCCTACACTTGAGCAATCAACAGACTCTCAGAATCCTATATCTAAGACGTCCTCGAGATCCTACACTCGAGCTATCAGGAGACTCTCGGAATCCTACATCTAAGAAGTCCTCGAGATCCTATATTCAAGCAATCAACAGACTCTCAAAATCCTACATCTGAGTAGTCCTCAAGATTCTACACTCGAACAATCAACAGACTCTCAGAATCCTACATCTGAGAAGTCCTCGAGATCCTATACTCAAGCAACCATCAAACTCTCAGAATCCTACATCTGGGTAGCCCTTGAGATCCTACACTTGATGCACATTTCGGCGCTTGGGTTCCTACACCCGATACACATCATCCTCATACTATAGCACGGGTTCCTACACCCGGTGTGAGTCACCCTCCGTGAACTATAGCTCGGGTTCCTATACCCGGTGCGAGTCACCCTCCATAAACTATAGATCGGGATAATACACCTGATTGATCATCTCCAGCGAAGTAACCCTACACCTGAATAATCGAGATCTTACACCTGATTCATCATTCTCCAATATAGTAACCATTTTTCAAAGACTCATGATTCTACACCTGAATACTCAGAATCTTACACTTGAGTGATCATCCCTGGTTGGCAGAAATAAACAATTCTTGATTAACCTGAAAAGCCATTAGGAGTTGAATAGTTTGGCTAAAATAGGTGTCTTTTATCTTTGCAGGCTTGTTGCTACAAAAAAACGTATGAGAGATCCTACCGTTACATTGAAGCAACGAGGCCTACAAAGAGGGGCAGCTGTAGACACCCTATTTTTGCCCTAACCAAATAGAACAAGGGGTCATTTCTCATTGTATTATTATTATTATTATTACCTTATTTTTATTATTATTTTATTATCACTATTATTTCATTATTATTATTATTATTATTATTATTATTATTATTATTATTATTATTATTACTACTACCGTTGTTTTTTATATTTTTATTATTATTATCATTATTAATTATTTTCCTATATTGATATAAGTAATTTATTATTATTACTATTATTATTTTTATTCTTATTTATCTATCTATTATTATTATTATTATTTTCTCTATTATTATTATTATTATTATTATTATTACTTTTAGATATTATTTTCTTATTATTATTTTACTATTATTATTGTTTCTATTATTATTTTCTTATTATTATTATTATTTTTTTCAAATATTATTGTCATTATTATTATTATTATTATTATTATTATTATTATTATTATTCTACCACTATTATTATTATTATTATTATTATTATTATTATATTTAATTCATTATTATTATTATTATTATTATTATTATGGAGTATTGGTATTAGGGTTTTAAGTGGAAGCCTATAAAAAGGCTTTTGGGGAACACCTTCAAGGGGGCGCTACACACGCACGACACCCGGGGGCGCAGGCCAAAAGAAAGACAAAAAAAAAATACCCAGCCGCTGCTCTTCATCTTCTTCCTCTAACCATCCATTCTCTCATCTCTCTCCGATCCTCTCTTACTTTGCCACGGCTACCCTCCTCCTCCTTGCACAGCCGCAGAGCAGCCCCCACAGCACTCTACGCACAAGGGCAGCGCCCACATACAGTAAACACAAAAACAGAGCACACACAGACACACACCACACACACAGTAAACACACACTACACATGCACGTGCCTCCTCTGTTGATTTATTTTTATTTTTTTTTCTTTTCTGTTTGTATGTCCGTTTGATGGTTTTGTTTAGTTTTTATTTATTTTTATGGTAAAGTATTTATTGCTAAGATGTTTTTCTTAATATATATGTATTATTATTATAGGCTTGTTTTGTTTTGATTTCCTTTGTATATATATATATATATATATATATATATATATATAGATATATTTTGTAATTACCATTTATTGTCATAAGCTAACTTTATTTTTGTCATTTTATACATGTGGATTTTTATATGCTTTAATATCTAGTATACGTGCATATATTCTCATTTGTGGTTATATTATTTAAAGTTCTATTCTTTTATTATTCATAATCATTATATATTATTGTTAAAACTTTATAATAATTTAGGGTTGTAATTATGTTAAGTTATTGTTTAAGCATGTTTAGGGTTTTGATTGGTTTCCATATTTGGAATTCATAGCTTGTGTACTAATTTTAGGGATTCCATACCATTGAATATTGATCTTAAGGGTTTCCATAAAATGTATATTACTTCTTTGGCTTTTATATGACTTGGAAGAATTTGATTTGTTTTCCATATTTATTTACAGCATTTCCATATTAAGGTATATTAATATTTTAGAGTTTGTGTATATTTTATAATAGATTCATGACGTGAATTATTGTCCATAATCATATTCATTTTCCTTACATGTCTATAAAAAGTACATAATTTCTAGGGTTTAATTTGTTTCCACATTATTATTGTATATTAATGGTAAGGTTTCAATTATTTCCATAATGATTATTGTATATATCGTATATTTATTTTAGGGTTTGAATTGTTTCCATATTATTATTATTATTATTTTAGGGATTAATTCTTTCCATATGTGCAGATATTGAGAGTTAAATTTGGGGTTTTGATTATTTCTAAGTGATTATTATAATATTTATAGGATGTTAATGTCTTACTATATGCTAGTGTATTATTATTATTATTATTACGTATGATATATTATTATTATTATTATTATTATTATTATTATTATAAGTTTAGTATTATTATGGTAGGTGTTACATTATTATTATTATTATTATTATTATTATTATTATTATTATTATTATTATTATTATTATTATTATATGTATATCATTACTATCTATTAGGTTGGTTTATTATTAGGATATGTTATTAGGTATTATAGTGATTTATCAGTATATAGTATACATGGCATATAGTTATTATTATTATTATTATTATTATTATTATTATTATTATTATTATTATTATTATTATTATTATTATTATTATTATTATTATTATGTACTGAATTACTATGGTATTATTACTACCATTATATTATTGATGTGTTATTATTGTTAAGCTAGGATTATATTATTATTAAGGCAGTGTTATTATGATTATGCGTTATGAGCGCGTGTTATATAATTATTGTAATATTGTTATTTATGTAATAGTGTTATAATATTATTATGTATTGCTATCATATCGGGTTGTATTATTAATGTAATATAATTAGCATAGGGTTGTCATTATAATAATATGTTACCATTATCATTACCATTACTGCCTATTACTTCCAATATTAAATATTCTTAGTATTTCTGATTCTTGGGTATATTCATATTTTGTATTATGTGTTATGATATTTATTTTTATTATTTTATAGTATTATTAATTTTCGTGTGCATATTATCCCTATGATTTTATTGCGAGGGTATGAGCTTTCGGGCATCACATACCCTAAGCTCTGAGGGAATATATATGAATATATTATATTTATTTATTTATTTATTTATTTATTTATTTATTTATTTATTTATTTTTCATGTGTATTTATAAATTCATAAAAAGGAGTAATTTAAAGACTTATTAGATTAACTTAGGAATAATTTCAAATTAATTAAGTACCGTTCGCAAGAACGGACGCGTAGGGGGTGCTTGTACCTTCTCCTCGCGTAACCGAACTCTCGAGCCTAACTCTGGTAATATAGACCTATTCTACCCCTAACGGGGTAGTAATCACGTGTTCTAACCACACTAAAGGTTAGTGGCGACTCCGACATTCCATATTTTCCTTGAAAATTAAAATTGATTTTTAATTTTGCCGCCCGGGGCACACGCACTCCCGGGACGTCACGACAACCTCCACAGCTATCTTGACGGTATTACTATTTGTTCATCACCGACGATTTCCATCAGCACCTCGTCTGTTGGTTCATCTTCTGCTGATGTCTCCAATTCAACCTTTTGGCATTGGCTCAGGCAAGATAAGTTGATCCTTCATGCCATTCTTGCATCTATCTCTAAACCAGTGATGCCATTCATTTCTACTTCAACCCCGCTCATGATGATTGGTCCAAGTTGAAACGATTGTACACCAATCGTTCATGTACTCGTGTTACGCAACTTAAAGAGGAGTTGACTCTCATTCAACTAGAGTCTTACTTAGTCTCAGAGTATCTCCATGTCATCAAGGTTCTAGTTGATGAAATTTCCATGATTGACTCTCCCGTCTCAGTGGATGACATTACTCTTTATGTCCTCAATGGCCTAGGTCCTGAATTCTGTGATATTGCAGCACCCATTTGGGCACGTGATACTTCTCTTTATGTTTGAGGAGTTTCATTACATATTGATTAGCCACGAAAGCTACTTGAAATGTGTTGACGCTTCCAAATTTGCCTTGGTTGTCACTGCAAACACCACTAAGCGCCGCACTACCGCTTCCAAATTCAACAGCAACAAACGTTCCAACATTGGATCCTACGGTTAGAATCACACCAACTCTGGTCCTTATAATTGTAAAGAGCGGTCTGGTAAGCCCTAAATTGTTTACCAACTATGTGACAAAATGGGCCACTAGGCCAAGACATGTCGCTCGACTTATGAGGTGAAGTCTGTGAATTATGCCACTACCACTGGGTTTAACAACAAACAGTGGCTTATAGATTTCGCTGCTTCTCACAATATCACCTTTGATCTTGTTAATTTATTTGTTCACTCGAAGTATGATGGCACAGATGAGGTCGTCATTGGTGATGTGTAATAATCCGAAAATAATAATAATAAAAATAATAATAATTAGTTAAAATTATCAATCAATTAATGAAATAAATATTATTAAATTAATGTATTAGATAAACAAATAAAAGGAATTAAAAAATTAAATTAAATTAAAATTACTTATTATTATTAATCAATTAAATAATTAAGTATTGTTAAATTTGATTTGTTCAATAAATAATATGATATATATATATATATATATATATATATATCACTACAAAAAGACTGATTTTTAGTGACGAAAGTATTAGTGACGAATTCAATTTCGTCACTAATAGTCTTAGCATTAGTGACGATTTTAGTAGCCGTCACTAATACGACACTAGTAAGGACGGTTTTAAAATCGTTACTAATATTTATTTCACTAAAAACAGCACAGTAAACAATTTCTGTGCAAAAATTTTTTCGAGAAAATATTAGCGACGATATTAGGGTATTAGTGACGGTTTTGAAATCGTCACTACTAGTGTTTTTATTTAAAAAATATTTAAAAAGAAATGGTTAAAGGTATTAGTGACGGTTTGGGAGAATCGTCACTAATAAGGGGGTATTAGTGACGGTTTTGAAACCGTCACTACTAGTGTTTTTATTTAAAAAATATTTAAAAAGAAATGGTTAAGGGTATTAGTGACGGTTTGGAAGAACCGTCACTAATAAGGGAGTATTAGTGACGGTTTTGAAACCGTCATTACTAGTGTTTTTATTTAAAAAAATATTAAAAAAGAAATGGTTAAGGGTATTAGTGACAGTTTGGGAGAATCGTCACTAATAAAGGGGTATTATTGACGGTTTTGAAACCGTCACTACTAGTGTTTTTATTTAAAAAATATTAAAAAATAAATTGTTAAGGGTATTAGTGATCGTTTGGGAGAACCGTCACTAATAAGAGGGTATTAGTGACGGTTTTGAAACCATCACTACTAGTGTTTTTATTTAAAAAAAATATTAAAAAAAATGGTTAAGGGTATTAGTGACAGTTTGGTAGAACCGTCACTAATAAGGGGATATTAGTGACGGTTTTGAAACCGTCACTGCTAGTGCTTTTATTTAAAAAATATAAAAAAAGAAATAGTTAAGGGTATTAGTGACGGTTTGGGAGAACCCTCACTAATAAGGGGGTATATCGTCACTAATAAGGGGCTATTAGTGACGGTTTTGAAACCGTCACTAAAGCTTTTTTATTTAAAAAACATAAAAAAAAAAAAAAAAAAATTAGGTAAGGGTTTTAGTGACGATTTGGAGAACCCTCACTAATAATAAGGTATTAGTGACGGTTTTGAAACCATCACTGATGCTCAAAATCTAACCTCCCGCATTAATTTCTTCTTTCTTCTACTCCCGCCTCCTTCTCCCACCTACCATCTTTTCTTTCCCCAAATTTCATTCTACTGCTCCCTCTGCCCCTCCTTCCTCACTCCTCCATGCACGCAGCGCCACCCACAGCGTCTCCTCGGTCTCTGCATCCATGGCAGAATGATGGGCTTGCAATGTGGTCTGGGTGGGACGACTTTCCGAAGCCTATAACTTGTTACTGCCCCTCCGTCTTCTTCTTCTTCTTCTCTCATCTTCAGACCATTCTCCAAAACCCTATCCCTATCCCTAGGTTTGTCTTCCAGCCATCACTCTCCTCCAAGACCCCCGCCATTTCTCACTAGAGCTATTTCCGCTTTCGCTATTCAAGCTACTCCCGTCTCTACACCCGATGACAATGGTTGTCTCTCTTTCTCACCGATTCCATTTTCCATTTCTATTTTAATTATTAATTGGGTCTATGTGTTTCTGCAGTGAAGCATCAATGGAAGGCTGCAATAGACTTCAAGTGGATAAGAGACAACAAGGTCGCTGTAGCCGCCAACATAAGGAACAGGAACACCAATGCCGATCTGGAGCTCGTGCTTCAGCTCTACCAGAAAGTCACCAATTTTCAGAAGGTTAAGGTTCTATTATCTTAATATATTGTTTGTTTGTGAGGCTTGTGTGCGACATATGGATTTAAATGAATTACTTTCTGCTTTGCATTGAGCTCAGAAAAGTAATATTGCTTATTTTTCCAAATATTGACCCTAGATTTCCAGTTTCTTGCTCTTGTGAAGTAATTTTTACATCTTAAGTTTCAAAGTTTTTCAAGTAAGTTAGTCTATTTTCTATGAGTTAAGGGACGGCGGTGATTAATTTCCTGGATTCGGAGCTGGGTTTAGCACTATTGGGCAAGTACTGTTACCGTTTCTGTTGAACTTAGTGTGTTTCTTGTTTTTTTTATTAGTTCAATTACTGTTGGTTTCGAGCTGGGTTTGTCAGTTTGTGATCTGAAGAGCTTGGAGTTGGGAATTAGGGATTTGGGTGCTTGAATTATTACTGTTGGGTTTGAATTTCTGGTTTTGGGGTTTATTTGGTATGTGGGTTATTCTTAATTAGAACCATGGATGCGTCGGAGTGCTGTTTCTTGACTTTTGGGGGCGAACTGAGGCTGATTAAGTGAAGTATTTACGTTTTTTTTTTTTTGGGTTTTGAGCTGCGATTTGTGACAAGGTTTCACTTTCTGTAATCTGTGCTATTTTTGTACATGTCTTAATCTCTTGTTAAGGTTTCTCCTTGGTTAAAACCTTGTCAAAAGAATTAGCAAAAAATTTTGATTTATACAATGATTAGTTCTAAATTATGTAGGTGTGATTCAGCTATCTTATCTGGTGTCACATTAATGTTATTCGCTTGCATTGTGTGGTTAAAATTGGTTTCTTATGCACATACAAGCTACGATATGCAAGCACTTTATTAACTCTTTACTAATAGTATGAATATTTTGTTATTGACTATGAATGTTTGATTTGCTAGCATGTTGTATATCCTGCTCCGGATGCTTCCACTTTATTCTTTGGAGTTTATGATGGACATGGAGGTAAGAATCGGGAGGTTCAGGTACTTTTATAGTGGGGTGGATGGTTATTCTTTATCTAGTTTACTCGGAGTTTTTTTTCAAAATTGATTTGAAATACGATAAGCCTGCCCATGTAGATAAAATGAATTTTAGCCTTTCATCTGATAGGTTGTCTCTTATAGTTAAGGTATCATTTAAATATTAATTTTATTTCTCTTGAATCTTGATGCCCTTCTTTGCAGTCATTGCATCCACAAGAAGGGCATCAAGATTCAAGAGAAATAAAATTAATATTTAAATCATACCTTAACTATAAGAGATAACCTATCAGATGAAAGGCTAAAATTCATTTTGTCTACATGGGCAGGCTTATCTCATTTCAAATCAGTTTTGAAAAGAAATTCCGGGTAAACTAGATAAAGAATCGTTGATGCAGCCACCACCATCCACGACCTCGTTGTCCTTCTCTGTCATCCATGACCTCATTTTCCTTCATCACCCTCCATGATCTCGTCATCTACTCCATCACCATCAAGGTCGAGGATTCTGAAGTTGGGCCCTAGATTGCAGATTGAGCCTTATTGTTTGAGAACTTCACCCTCGAGGATGACACTGCAGCAAGCCATAGCCACTCATGCAACCATGGTCTCTCAGTACTGTCGAAGCTCACATCACCATCATGGTGGATCCATCCTCGACGCTAAAGTTCCATTGTCTTCTTCAATGAAATAAGATTTTTGTTCAAAAAAATTTTAAATTAAAATATATTTTATTTATTTAAAATATATTTAGGTCGATCTAGGCAGCACTATGGGTGTCGATGGAGTCTGACTGGGCGGTGGTGATCGTGATGACCTTAGTGGCTGTGATTGTCGGCTTTGTGATGTTTTTGTGGCAGAGATTGAGAGAGCAAGGGAAGGATAATGTATTTGAACTTGAATTTGTATACTGTATTTGTATTTAAATTTGACTTTGTATAATATATTTGAATTTGAATTTGAATTTGTATAATATATTTGTATTTTTATTTAAATTTGAATTTGAATTTGAATTTTGAATAATTTATGAATTTTTTAGCAATTATGTTTTAATGTTACATATATGAAAATGTAATTACATATTTTTATAGGAATTAATAATTGGAAAAAAATTAATTTAAAATTATTAGTAACAATTTCCAATTTAAGTATTAGTGAAGGTTTCAAAACCGTCACTAATAATTGCCTTTTTTTAAAGAGTTCTAGTGAAAGTTTTCAAACTGTCACTAATAATATAGTATTAGTGATAGTTTTAGAGTATTAGTGACCTTCTTCTCGAAGAATTTCAAGGGCACACAAAGGAAATTTTATTTCTTCTTGCGTTCAACTTGCTCTGCCCACACTCAGTTTTTCAGAGCAGCTAATGATTAAATCTTTACAATCATAATCTTTAAAATGCTTTTTCTTTTTGGGACTAAAGATGCAATTCTTTTCTTTGCATTTGATCTGTAAATAGAGTTTTTTGCATTGCTTCGTGAAGGTTTGAAAACTGTCACTAATAGTTGCCTGTGAGCAATAGTGATGATTTTCAAACAGTCACTAATAGTACAGCATTAGTAACGAATTTACAACCGTCACTAATACTATGGCTTTAGTGATGATTTTTGATCGAGCCAGTATAGAATTTATAGTGACGAACTTAGGGTTTTAAGTAACAGTTTTAATCCGTCACTAATACTCTATTATGAGTGACGATTTGAAAAATCCGTCACTAATAAGTATTAGTAACAGCAGATATAGCGACTAATTCAAAACCATCACTAATAACCTTATTTTTTGTAGTGTATATATATAATATTATTAGATAAAGTAAGTAAAGGAAAAAAGAAAAGAATAAAGGAAGCAACTGGGCGGATTTCAAATTGAAAGTGGCTTTTAATTTGAAACACAAAGCCACCCCCCAGATGTCGTCCACCCCTCCATCTCCGTCTCTCTCTCTTCTCAATTTCTCGATGGATATTTGGTTGATTGGGAAACGAAAGGTACCGTTGGGCTCATAGTTCTGCCACCGACATTTCTACTGGAGTGGATTTGTCGTGAGAGTGGCGTAGGTACCATTCCTGGGGTAAGGCAACTTTTCCTTAATTTCCTAATTTCTCATTAAATCTATCGTTAAATTGACGATTAGGCACCACCCCGGGGTCCTAGTTGTGATCGTCATCATTTTGGCGTGAGTAAATTTCCAATTGAGATTTTCTAGGCCTCACTATAAAGCGAGAGTGGGATGTGGAAACTTTGGTGAATTTGTTATATTTGAGGATACAACCATTTATTTAGAATTTATGGGCCTAGAAGATATTAAAATAATATTTTGTTTAGGGTTAATTTAAAGGAATTATGATTTTTTATTCAAACCTCGGGTAAGCGCCGCAGGTAGTTTTCGAGGTCCCTATGTATTAAACGAAAATTTTTAAGGGGGAAAATATGTATTAAACGAAAATTTTTATACTTTGATAGAAAATGAATTATGTTATATATACGTATATATGTTTTAGTATGAGTTTAAAATGTCAACCATTTAAATTATGTTTTTCCGAGCTTAAGGTTGTTTATTAAATACGTATAAGCGAAAATGAATTGATGAAAGTAAAAAATATTTTCAGGATAATTATGTAAGAAATGAAAGGTATTTTCGGTATATAAACTTTAAATATTGGTTGACTTATTTTCACGCAATGTATGAATTTTATTGTTAAATTGTGTGGCATGAGTAAATGTAAGTTCTGTGCAAATATATGTTAAATGTATGAGATGCGGGCTAAATAACTAAAGCATTAATAATGAAATATGATATGAATCATGTTGCTTGTGTATGTTAATGTAACCATGTAAAATAGTTGAAAATGCTAGGTAAAATAGCGGAAAGATGCTAGGTATGTAATGAAATGAAATGAAAATGGAAATAAATGAAACAAAAATGAAGTGGTAAATGTAAACAATGTAAAATAGGAAAGAGTCACTTAAAGTGAAATGAAATAAAATGTTAAAGCTTTGAACTTGAACATAGGGGATGGTTGAATAATGACAAAAAGAATAATATATTATGATACTAGAAGTATCTATGCTTGTAGAACATGTTACAATTGCGTAGGACGTACTCTTTTCCTGAGGGCTTGCTGAGAAAGGCTTGTAACGACCTAGCTATTCTACCATTTTTTTTAATAAAACTCAAAATAATAAACCTTGTAGATCATAATCCACCTGTACCCATGGGTTCCAGGAATATATCAAAAATACAGTGCAGAAGCCTAGGCAATAAGAAAATATAAAATCATAAACATCCTGAAATATCATTAAACACAAAACCAGAGTTTACTATATCCATAACACAACTCCCAAAATCTCCAAAGACCAGTCCTAGGGTCATTTTCCACAACATCCATCTGACCCTACCAAAGACTTAGCCTTTAGAAAACAGTAGACCAGTAGCATCTATCTCAACGAAGCTTTATCCGTTCTCCTATTCGGGACTCCTGAAATATTCAAATAATTTCGGGTGAAACACCTTTCAGTAAGGAAAATAAACTAATACTAGTGTGTAAAATTATTTAGTAAAATTGTAAATATTTTTTCTAGGAAAACGTGTATAATCATAACATAACCGAATATACTGAGTTTCCATAAACATAATTCATCTTTTATAATGATAATAATACAAAAACAACCTTGGTAGGTTAGCTGACTAATGTCATGTATTAGCCCCACATAACTAGGTTGTGTGGCCCGAAGGTAGGACCTGACAATGGTTGGCCAACCACTGCCAAGTCAAAATAAATGTTTGTAAGTATGATGGGTCTGCCAGACTGGTTTGTACACCATGGCACCAACACTTCAATAACCACATCAACTATCCATCCTCACACTGCCCCGTACGACAGTGATAACACAAATATCATGATAAATGTGACCACATAGCTACGATATCGTGTTTAGTATAAGCCTAAACCAAGCCAACCAGGTTCTGATAATATATGTCATATTTCAAATTGTGATACATCATTATTCCATAATAATAATTATCAATTCACTATCATCATATCACATTTCATATACAAAGTGAAAAATCATCGGCCCATATGCCGACATTTCATATTTTATCAATCACGGTCCGTATGCCGCATCACATAACAAATAAGAGACTCGACCTGTACGCTTGCTCAATTACCTCAATAGCTAGGCCTATACGCCGGCATATCATACCAATAACTCGGCCCATACGCCAGCATATCATATAAAAATATTCTCGGCCCATACATTGGTTTTTCCATTGTAAAACTCTACATTTTCTCAGAAAACGGTATTTCACAATAAATCTTACTCATGCCACACATAATGGGTATTAGGTATATTTAAACATATCTTCATTTATCACAGTATTTACCAACATAAAATATACATACATATATATATATATATATATTCATTTTCTTGAAACCAAATATTGTAAGATTATACATATATTTTCATAAATTACTCGCTTAGTTTATCCCCTTACCTGATTCTTGAAAAGCTCCTAAGAAAATCTGTCCTGCACCCGTAGGGTTTCCCACTCAAGACCTTGAAAATGATATTCCCCAGAACTAAACTTCAATATTTCATCATATATAACATTTCTTACAACTATAGTAAAGCCAAATACTCTGTAGAAAGTCTTACCCTGAATTTGGGATGGTTTCCAACTTAGGCCCACCGACAATCCGCTCCGCAGATATGTAAAGAACTTCACCAGAAGCGTCGTGGTGGCCTCAGATCATCGAACCGGCGACAAATCGATCCAAGATCTTAGAAAGAAGGGAGAAGGGGTGTAGAGGAGAGAAAGGGAGGAGTATTTGTGATGGAAATGACCAAAAAATGAAAGTTGGCTCTAATTATACACTAAGCTTTGTCGACAAGTCACGTCATCTCGTCAATGAGGCCAAGAAGAAGACTCGTTGACGAATTCTCTCCTCGTCGATGAAATTCAGAATCACCCCAAACCCTCTCTCGGTATTTTCTCATTGACGAGACACGTCCTCGTTGACGAGGCCTACTGCCCCTTTCTTTTCCCTTCCAACTTCTATTTTCCCCCTCTTTATTATTATTTAAAATATCATAATTATTCAGGTCACTACATTCTCCCCTCCTTATAAAATTTCGTCCTCGAAATTTACTGTTCATGTAACTTATCGTCTTTTAAAAGAAAAATGGTTTACTTATTTTATTACCTACCCTCACTTATGGCGGAGGAATACCGTGGTTACATTCCGAGTCCTGAGAGATTACATAAACAAAATAAAATTCTCCCAAAACTAAAATATCACTTACTAATTAAATTATTACATGTACCTGCAAAAAGAAATATTACCTAACTACTTAAGCTTCTTGAAATAATTGCGGATACTTCTGCTTCATCTGCTCCTTGGACTCCCAAGAAGCCTCTTCCACTGTAAAAATTCCTCCACAAAAATTTTACCTGAGGAATCTCCTTATTACGTAACTCTTGTACTTTCCTATCCAGAATCTGTACTGACACCTCCTCATATACTAGTGAACCACAGAGCTCTAATTCGCCGTAACTGATAATATGAGAAGGGTTTGAAACGTATTTCCTCAATATAGATACGTGGAATATGTCATGAATTCTAGATAACATAGGTGGAAAAGCTAGCTTATAGGCCACTGGCCCCACTTTATCTAAAATCTTAAATGGACCGATAAACCTAGGGCTAAGTTTACCCTTCTCCCCAAATTGCATAACCCCTTTCAACAGAGCTATCTTCAAAAATACATGATCACTAACATCAAATTCCAAATTCTTACAGTGGTTATCTGCATAACTCTTTTGTCGGCTCTGAGCTGCACTAATTCTCTCTCTGATGAATTGAACTTTATCGCACGCTTGCTGTTGACCTTATAGGTCACGCTCGATTTTGATTATGACAAATACTCATTGTATCTAATGAGTGTTTAAGGTTTTGGGCAGGAACTAAAATTATTAAGATCAAGATGTGCACAAAGAGAACTGAAGCTGAAGACCCATCTATCAATTGTATTGTATTTAATTCATATGCAAAGGGTCTATAATAGTAAATAGGGTATGGTTTGTAATAAGCTCACACACATCACATGCATGATAATATGTAAGCTCAAACCAACCATAATGAAAAATGACCTTAGAAAGACCCTAGGATTTACCCTTCGGTTGACCGACACCGGATTCTTTCAGTGTTTTTAAATTGGACAAAAATGACCCTAGGACACACACCATTGCACTTATGATTGTTAAGTACTTGAATAGGGTTTATGTGTTTCAAGACAGGACCAAAATGCACACATTGTGCACTTTCGATCGACCGACCTTGGCAGTTCATTCTGCCCCGGTCGACCGAAACAGGCCTTAGTCAACAGTTGATCAAGGTCCTGGTCGACCGAACCTGTGTAGTTAAAAACCCCTCGGTCGACTGAAACCCCCAGAGGTCAAAAAATCGACTATTTGGTCGACCAAGCCAAAAATGAATACCAACTACCTAATCGACTGAAGATCCTCGAAAGAAATCCCAACTGTCTGGTCGATCGAACCATTCAGTTCAAAATGGCCTAGTCAACCGAACCTCGGTAAAATGGGTTATTGGCCACTTTCGGTCAACCGAGTCTTCAATTCAAAAATGCCTGGTCGACCGAACCATATGAACTCTAGTCGACCGAAACTGTTCTGGTCGACCGGATCTCTCGGGTTGTCCTGATTTTTACCGCGGTTAAACATTTTTTAAATAGGGTTAAAATATTTGAAAAGTCATTAAACTTTCCTAATAATTCCTAATAGGTCCCCATCGGTCATAATTCATGGGGTATCTATATATACCCCTTCATTTGGGAAAATTAGGAAGTTGATTAGCAAAACAAAAATCCAAAATTCTCTCTCAAGCAAAATATATCCTACTGCTCATACTCTTTCTAAATCCACTCAAACTTACCTTCTTCACTTCTCTATATCATTTGTAAGTGTATTGAGTGTTATTAATTAGAGGTTTGCTCTCTCATTTCGTGAGTGTTTGAATCGATTTTTACAAGAACATAACCTAAGTATTCTTAGGAGGCTTTTCTAATAAGTCTACCCTAAGAAGACTTGTGTTGAACTTCCGAGTGTTGCATTCTCATTACAATATCTTAGGAAGTTTGTATTTGTTTTTGGCTTGAAAAAATATTTTCAAAGTTACTCAAATATCTTGTGGTATTCATATTGACATTTTTATGGAAAGATATTTGTGTTTGTTATACTAATCCTTGTGGCAATATTTATTCAAGTTTATATCATTTGCTGAATACAAAGATTGCATATCCTTTACAAACCATGTAACACCCCGACCCCGAGGGGCTTGGGATATTAACTTTTTACCATTGATTTACAGCGGAAGCAAATAAACTCAATTATTATTAAACCAGAGCACTAATTATCCATATTACAATCATTTATTTCAAAAGAAGAAAAATTACATAAGCATAAATATCTGGCATCATACTAATATTTCTAAACAATCTTTATTTTTCTATCCCCACCCGCATGCTTGCTAAGCCTGATTTCCAACATGCTCTTCAGAGTTATCTGAAATAAAAATATGATTGGAGTGAGACGACGCCCAATAAGTAAATAAGATTATTATTAGTGTGTGGCGAAAATGAGTTTTTTAAAAATTTCGTAAAACAATATTTAACATTATAACTTCAAAACTGTCTCTAAAATAAATATAAATTTAAAAATTTCTACATAAAACTTTTACCATCAACTATGACAGTAAAATTTTATAATCATATACTATAACTGTTAAATTAAACTTTTAACTTTAAAACTATATAAATATTTAATGATAAATATACATATATTTTTCCTTATACGTTTTCTTTAGATCTTCATTTAAGCACTAAAATGATCATTTTCATGTAAACTTATATTTTTCCTTCAAATCATCAGTAATTTTGTACACGTAATTAAATATGTATAAACATATATTGTAAAAACCACCCTTAGGCCTGTTTGCCGTAAGTCATGTTTACCCCCATGACTGGGTTGTGCGGTCCGAAGACTGGACTTAGCTGGCTTCCCGACCAAACTAAATCAATGTACGAAAACTTTAAGTGAGATTTTCCTTATTAAGTCCTGGTCCGGAACCAAGTATGCACTCAGGAGAAATCCACTAACATAAATAACCACTCTGTAAATAGTGTGGGTGCACTCTGATCCATATAAACTTTAAGCTGCGGTACCGAGCATCTGTAACTTTGAACTTTCGTTACCATAAGGGGTTTTAAAATCATCTTATTATAATTTATACAATTTAAAATAATATCGTGAAAATCTCATCTTTACTCATATTTTCATAAAAATGTAACGTAGAAATAAACTCATGCCACACAATTTTTATGTTAAAAATATATATAATTTTATTTTTGAATAGAAATAAATGCTGAAAATTTACCCGAGTGGATTCGAACATTTCTTAACCCAAAAATAGATGTAAGTATATTAAAGATAGAACTGGTATAATTAAATACGCATAAAAATAAACTCATGAAAATTTTGTGGAACTAATTAACATAATTGAAATTTACTTACAAAATAAACTCGGGTATGATTAAATAAAAAAAAACTAACATAATCAAAATTTACTTACCTTCTTCCTTACGAACACTGTAACTATCTCTAAGAAATGAGATCGGAAAGAGTGGGTGATTGAGAACTTATTCAAAAATTCTCTCTCCACCACAAATTCTTTTACTCACTAATCCTTCTCTTTCTTGGAAAATTGTTGTGAAAAATGAAGGTTGAGAGCTCCCTATTTATAGGAAAATTTTGGGGAAAAAATGAAATTTATAAAAGTGTAGGGAGATGGGTGAAATTATAATTTTTTAAAAAATTAAAGAATGGGCAAGGGATGGGCAAGATATGGGTTGAGTATGGGATGGGGATGGAGGCCTCCATTCCCATTAAATAAATTTTTAATTAATCACTTACCTAATTAATTAGTCAGTTAGTTAATTAATTATTTTATTATTTCATTATTTTTCTTAACCATTATTATCATTGTTTTTACTTTTAAACTATTTTTAGTATTTATTTATTTTATTATTTATTTTTGAACAAGAATTAAATTTGAATTTTGAAAACTCATGTGGGCCCCACATGGTCTTGTGGGCCCCACAACTTTGAGACCCGAATGAATCCTACGTAATTCGAATAACTCTTATACGATTTTATACATCCTACATAGCTTTGAGACTCGTGTAAACCTCCATACGGCTTCGGAACTCATGTGGGCCCCACACAGTCTTGTGGGCCCCGCATAGGATACCTATATTATTATTATTTTATCATATATTTTTACAAATTATATCAGTCAAAACATTATTTTATGTACTTATTTACGTATATAAACAGTGTATCTTGGCTCCGGGACTCATGTGGACCCCACATAGTCTTATGGGCCTCACATATGATACATATATTATTATCATCTTATTATGTATTTTTACAAATTATGTCTGTCAAAACACTATTTTATGTATATATACTTATTTACGTGTACAAACAGCGTCTATCCTATTTATCTTATGAAATTTCATTTTGACCAAACTGACCTCCAGGGAGCGACTAAGCCGCAATGGTCTCTGAGCACTCGCTAAGACAAGGTCTTTCTTAGGCATCAAACATGGAATCAAGGATCCTACAGAAAAACACTTCTGTATTGATATTAACTTAATGACCATTTTTATTATTTTATTATTATTATACTTTAATTATATATATATATTTTTGGATCATCACAAACCAAGCATATACGCTATTTGAAGTGATTGACATATTCTGCTATTTGGAATATTTGAATCTTGAATGATATCTTTGTTTAAACATCTTGATTGAGAACATATTGAAATACAAAGATTGCTTGCTGACACTAGCACGTACGCATTACACTGATAGAAAATACCTTTACGAGTTGAACTATTTAGACCACACTGAGCTTACATATTAAATCATCTGTGGTGTTTGTGATTGCGCGCATTTGGGTACAAATCTTCTTTACGTGAAAGCACTCTCATATTGTACCATTTGATTGTAAATCTGAGTGATTCCAGGCGTGGCCTAAGGGTGTGGTAATCCAACCCGGTAAGGATTGGTGTAAAGGTTGAGGTTAGCCCTGTGCTAATTGACCTAGTTTGTATAGGTGCCGCTCCACCCGTTTAAGTGAGCAGGTTATTGTGGTAATCATTGTGCTAGTTAGCCAAAGCAAGGATGTAGGCAGTTGGTCGAACCATCTTTTTATTGCTTTCTAGTGCTTATGTGATTGATTAAACTACTTTATTTAATTTCTGATATATTTATATTACTTACATTAGATTGACCATAGGGTTGTGAACATACTACTATTAGGAGGAATACCTAGGGGTTAAATTTTAAAAATACCAATTCACCTCCCCCCTCTTGGGATCACGGTAAAGCTAACAATTGGTATCAAAGCCACATAGCATAGACTAATTGTTATTTTGCAAAAAGATCACATATGGCTCATAGCTCCGTGACCCCTTTCCCTGAGGGACCATTTTCCACATGACCTCCTGTTTTCAGTGGTGTTAATTGCACCTTTTGGAAACAGAGGATGCACATCTACCTTCAGAATACCGATTGGAAGGTGTGGAGGATTTTCTCTAAGGGAAACTATGTCCCTATAAAAACTGAGGGTGCGGCTAGGGTTCCTAAGACTGAGGATGAATATGATTATGATGATATGAAAGTTATTAGTCTTAATACCACTGCCATGAATATTTTATACTGTAGTCTTGATGTAAATGAATTTAACAGGATTATGGCATGTTCTACTGCAAAAAAAATATGGGATAAGTTAGAGGTCACATATGAGGGCACTAGAGATGTGAAAGACAGTAGGATAGATATATTGACCAGTGAGTATGAGGCCTTTAGGATGAATGTAAGTGAGTCCATTCAAAGCATGTACACTAGATTCACACACATCATAAACTCACTGCATGCATTAGGAAGGACCTATCCCACATATAAGATCATCAGGATGATCCTCAGAGGCTTACCTCTTATTTGGGAAGCCAAGGCTACGGCCATTACTGAGGGTAGAGACCTTAAGGTCATGACCTTAGATGAATTGATAGGCTCCTTGATTACTTATGAATTGTCCATAAATGAGAGACTTAATGAGCATAATACGGTTAAAAAAGTGACTGCACTGAAAGCATCTAATAATACATCTAGAGAGTGCAGTGAGTCTAACACTGATGATGAAATAATTTTGCTATATTATTTGAATATTTGTTCATATCTAATAGTCTAGGATCATCTCGTTATGGTATTTAAATAATTTTGAATTTGTAACAACAATATTCTGTACAAGTCCTATATATAGAACATCTTTATATCAATGAAAGTATTCTGCATTTTCTATAATATATACATTGAGTTTAATATAATTTTGTTGTATGTATTTGATTTAATTATATTAGGTGTTTTTTTTTTGTATATATGATAAAATTATATTAGATTCAGTGTGCACAGCTACTATATCTAATATATATATATTACCTTTCTAACAATTGTTTGTATTGGTTGGCATTAATCACATGAAATTAGCGTTGCCATGTTTTTATTTTTATTTTTTCCCATTTTTTTCCTTTTCTTTTTCGAACAAGTTACTATCAATTTAATTGTATTTGAAAAAAAAAATGTTAATTAGGAAAAAAAATATTAGCTCAGTTTATCTAGTCATGCTATATTCTATATAAATAATTAATTTTTTTAGGATTTTAACAATTTTTAGATTCTGTGAAAATTTTACTATCTAAGATATGATATAGTTAGTTGGGACAATCAAATGGAATTTTATTATTATTAAAAAAAAAAAAAGTCATATTGAATCCAAATTAATAGTAGGTAGGGTGAAAGGAGTTGTGACCCTGCCTTGAAAATGTGACAAAGAGTGAGTTTATCAAGAATTTGTACATTGACATTAGGGGTCCTAGTGAGTCCAAGTTAATAGTAGGTCCAATCAACAGGCCTGCTACCTTGAAAATGTGAAGTCCAAGTGAGTCCAAAACATAAAAGTAGTATAAAACCATGAAGCAAAGGCCACCAACTTTTCTATTTGATCCCACATTCAAGTTAATAAAACAAAATTCAGAAGGTTATACCTAACCCAAATGGATAATTCACAACAAAATTTTGGCAGTTAAAAATATTTTAAAAAATAAAATCAAAATTTAAAATCGAAAACTAACAATTTTTTTTACTAACATTTTTAAAATTAAAATAAATTAAAAACTTAATTAAATAAATTATTATTTGCATCCTTGAATCAAATAAAAATTAAAAAATATGATTAAAATAATAAAGGTAAAAAGTAATATAAACTAAAAATGCTATAATAATAAAAAATAATAAGTATTAAATTTATTTTACTCAATTATTTCAAAATTCATTTTACAAGAATAATTTTATTGTGTATCACAATTGAAATATAATAGTAAATCTTTTGTAAATGAAATTTTTCATTTTTATTTTTTTTTTGAAATTTTGCAGTAACGTCACGAAGAACTTTTTCAAATATAAGCTTCAAGAAAATCTTCCCTTTTCCTAAAATAGGGATAGGCACTAATTCATCCATGTATACCAATTTTTTTTTCCCTTATGCTATCATAGTGTCTAAGAGGTGAAGGCACTTTTATGGGTAGCCTCACTTATCACTATAATGCAAAATTTTAATTATAATTAATGTAATTTAACTAGTGCACAACTTGTATAAACTCATTCATTGCAAAGGTTAAAGCAATTAAGCATGCATTTAAGAAAGTGATCTAAATTTGCTATGAGTTAAATGGTATAGTTATCACATGACATATGGTTAATCAATCATTTTTATTTTTTTTAAACGTAATTGTTCTTAAAAGATTTTAGGGCAACACTTAGCTTACATGAGGTTTAACAAAAAAACATGTACTCATCCTAATATTGCATACGTAAGTATCAATTTTAAACTTTAAATATATTTAAATCTAATTTTATATTACATTTTATCTAAATCCAATATAAATACAAATAAAATTTTTAAAAACTTTAATTATTTTTTTTTTGTCAGCCTAATTAAAGAAACTTTGAATTGTATCAAACTATATAAAATATCCAAAAACATAACTAACACAAACTCCAATGAAATATATTTATATGGGTTGACCCAAACAGTCATCTAATTGAATTGAATATGCATTGTAATTTTTTATTATATTATATGATTCAGTTTGATGATTGGGTCTAATGTAGGGAATGTGTATTTTTCTTATACTTGTGTAATTTTTATGGTACAAATTAACGCGTTAATTATATTCAATAGGTTATTAATTTGATCCAAACAGCTTATATCCTTGCATGTTAAACCTGTTCAATTTTAAGATGCAACAAAAAGCGCATCCATGGATGCGCAATGCTGATTTCACACATAACAACCAGAGATTTTGGTACTTGTTTGTATTATGTATTATAATAAGGTGTCCTAATTAACTCAATTCCAGTAACATGTGTAACAATAATTAGCATATATGCTCAAAATTTCTACATGTAACAATTGATTTATAGTCCAACAAATAGTCATGTAAGATCGGCTTATCTGATGACACGCCTATCTTGAGGGGTGTATAAAGGAAATTGTGTAGTTTACTAGCAAACCGTCGATGGTTTATCATTGCCCATTGATGGTTACTTTGATGGTTTTAGACAGAAATATTTTCAGAAGGACACCGTCAACGGTTTACGGAATGTTGGAACCGTAGATGATTTTGTTTACTACTGAATAGCCAAGAATCTCCATATATATTTGAATATTAGTTGAATATCCTATTGCTTGCAATAGCCTAGGATTCTCTTGTTGTATTATTTGAATATTTGTTCATACCTGATAGTCTAAGATCATCTTGTCATGGTATTTAAATAATTTGGAATTTGTAACAACCATATTCTGTACATATCCTATATATAGGATATTTTCATATCAATGAAAGTATTTTGTATTTTCTATAATATATACATTGAGTTTAATATAATTTTGTTGTATGCTTGTTATTTAATTATATTAAGTGCTTTTTTTGTATATATGATAAAATTATATTATATTCAGTGTGTACAGCTACTATATGTAATTTTTTTTTTCATTTTTAATAGTTGCTTGTATTGGTTGATATTAATCACATGAAATTAGTGTTCTCATGTTTTTATTTTTTATTTTTTCTCATTTTTTCCTTTTCTTTTTCAAACAAGTTATTATAATCTAATTGTATTTGACAAACAATGTTAATTAGGGAAAAAAAAATATTTGTTCAGTCTATCTAGTCATGTTATATTTTATATAATTAATAAATATTTTTTTTTTAAGATTTTAACAATTTTTAGATTCACAACCAATTCAAAATGTGAAAAATTGACTATATAAGATATGATATAGTTAGGGGGGAGCAGTCAAATGGAATTTCATCATCATTGAAAACAAAGAAAAAACAAAAGTCCAGTTGAGTCCAAACTAATAGTAGGTAGGGTGAAAGGACTTGTGACCCTACCTTGAAAATGCGTAGCCCTAATAGGACCAAGGAATAGGCTTAGTCAAAGGATAAGTGACAAAGAGTGAATTTAATTATGAAATCTGTATTATTTTTTATTGGGACTTCAATGTGCAAAAAATTTTCACCGCCTCCTTGTTGTAGATATCTCAATATCAATTCAAACATGTACTCATTTTTTATCAATGTATAATCCTTCATATGTTTTTCTTTTAAAACTTTTTTAACTTTGTCATCCTTCGAACTCGGATGGCTTTCGTTGGCCTTATATTTTGATTATCTAAGATTTCAAGAATCTCTCTCAGTTTTTTGTTTTGGACTATCACCTTGTAAACATGTCCGTCCATCCATCACACCAAGTTCTTATGAAGAACTAGCGTTTAGAAAAATTGAAAAAATAATAATAGACAAGATTCTTTTTTGAAAAAAAAAATTGTAATATCTTTTATAATTGAGAGCTAAGCTGCTTCTACAAGTCTTCTTGATAAGTAATTTATATATACACCAAATATATATAGTTAGAGAGCTCATCCTCAAAACTTAAGTATTGAGGAGAGAGAGTTAAGAGGATCTTATACTATTTTTGAAACTGTTCACAGAGACAATGTGGGACTACAGGTACACAAACACTCTCCTTCGAGCCTATGGAGGGAAATGAGGCGAGGAAGAGCCCAACCCACGAAGGCACCAAATAGCCCAAGGCCTAACTCTAATATCAAGTTAGAGAGCTCATTCTCAAAACCTAGATATTAAGGAGAGAGAGAGAGAGAGAGGTAAGAGGATCTTATACTGATTTTGAAACTGCTCATAGAGACGATGTGGGACTGGACGTACACCAACATATACATTGAGTTTAATATAATTTTGTTATATGTATTTGATTTAATTATATTGGGTCTTATATATATATATATATATATATATATATGATAAAATTATATTAGATTCAGTGTGTACAGCTAGTATATTTAAATTTTTTTTCCTTTTTAACAGTTGCTTGTATTAGGGTATTTTAATAACATGAAACTAGTGTTATCATGTTTTTATTTTTAAAATTATATTAGATTCACGACCAATTCAAAATGTGAAAAATTGACTAAGATATGATATAGTTAGTTGGGACAGTCAAATGGAATTTCATTATTATTAAAAATAAAGAAAAAAAAGTCATATTGAGTCCAAATTAATATTAGGTAGGGTGAAAGGAGTTGTGACCCTACCTTGAAAATGTGTACCCTAGTAGCTCCAAGGGATAGGCTTAATCAAGGGTATGTGACAAAGAGTGAGTTTATCAAGAATTTGAAAATTGACATTAGGGGTCCTAGTGAGTCCAAATTAATAGTAGGTCCAATCAACAGGCCTTGCTACCTTGAAAATGAGAAGTCCAAGTGAGTCCAAAACAAAAAAGTAGTATAAAACCATGAAGCAAAGGCCGCCGACTTTTCTATTTGATCCCACATTCAAGTTAATATTTTGCTCCTGCAAGGAACTGGATGAGAGTATTGATCACATTTTCTTCAAATGCAAATATTCCTCCCGTGTTTGGGACTACATTAGGAGTTGGCTTGGAATATCAAGAAGTATGACGTTCTTAAAAGCGGCTATAAAATGGCTACATAAGGAAGCCAAAAGTAAAGGAGTTAAGGCCAGTGGGAGTAAAATTGCATTGGCTACAACAGTTTACTTCCTTTGACACTTTAGAAACATAAAGAGATTTGAAGGCAAATCCATTACTCCAGAAGAGCTGATATGAGTAATCTAGAGACATACTTTCAGAGTGACTTTTGATAATTTCAGAATACATTCTTAGTAAATATCCATATGATTGGACATTGTGGATTTGCAGACTATAAGTTAATGCTTTAGACTTTGAATTTTATCTTTTGATGCAATGCCATGCATTAGTGATGGGGCAAATGTGCCCCCTATGCCTGGGAATGCCCGAAGTGATTGTAAACATATATTTTGATCAATACATTTACCTTTACGATAGAAAAAAAAAAAACAAAATTCAGAAGGTTATACCTAACCCAAATGGATAATTTACAACAAAATTTTGGCAGTATCATTTGTTATTGCTGTTAAAACAATATTTTTAAAAATAAAATCAAAATTTAAAATCAAAAACTAACAATTTTTTTGACTAACATTTTTAAAATTAAAATAAATTAAAAACTTAATTAAATAAAATATTTTTTTTTAATCCTTGAATCAAATAAAAATTTAAAAATATGATTAAAATAATAAAGGTAAAAAGTAATATAAACTAAAAATGCTATAATAAAAAAATTATAATTATTAAAAATATTTTACTCAATTATTTGAAAATTTATTTTACAAGAATAATTTTATTGTGTATGACGATTGAAATATAATAGTAAATCTTTTGTAAATGAAATTTTTCATTATTTTTCAACTCTTTTTTTTTTTTTTTTTTTTTGAAATTTTGCAGTAATGTCACGGATACATATCACATTACAGTATAGAGATAGAACTTTTACAAATATAAGATGTCGTGACATCCCGGAGCACAACCACCCGAGAGTGGCAAAGTAAAAATTATTTTATATTTTTGGGAAAAATGGTGTAATGGAATCGCCACTAACCTTTTAGTGTGGTTAGAACACTTGATTATTACCCAATTAAGGCTAAAATCGGTCTACATTATCAAAGTTAGGGTCGGGAGTTCGGTTACGTGAGGGGAAGGTACAAGCATACCCTACGCGCCCGTTCTTATGAACGGTACTTAATTAATTATGAAATTATCCCAAAGTAAATTTATAAAGTCTTTAAAATTACTCCCTTTTAGTGAATTTTTGAAATACACACAAAATATATATATATATATATATATATATATATATTTCCCTCATAACCGGGGTACGTGAAGCTCAAAAGCTTATACCCTCTAATGAAATCATAGGGATGGCAAGAGGAGCAATAAGGGAGTTGTTCGTTGAGTTGGCAGCAATAGTCTGTGTTGTATATGGCCAAAGGGCAATAACGACGGTGACGGCGCGGCTATGATGGCAGTGTTCAGGGTTGCAGAGACGATGGTCGTGGAGGTGGTTCTCGGGATAGTTGATGGGCGTATTGGCCGGTGCTGTGACTCTCTTCTTTGCAGCGGTGTGGGTGATGAGGGTGGATTGTGGAAGAAGGTGGTCGGAGGATGGTGATGGTGAGATGTGAGAGAGATGGCAGGCTAGAAGGTGGGTGGTCATGGTTGCTGGGTTCGACAGAGTGGTGGCTAGCCTCGACTATGGTAGTGCCTGCGTGAGTGAATGGGTGAGAGGGAGGTAGGGGCTGATGGCTGCGTGAGTGAATCCAAGCCTATGACTTTCAAGTTAATCAAGTGTTGTTTGTTTCTACTAACCAAGGATGATTTGCACTTAATGTAAGAAACCAAACAGAAGTATACAGCGTTGACTTGCACTGAATGTAAGAATCTAAGCCGAGGTAGATATGAGGATTCGAGTCATACAACACAATAATGGCTTGCTGCGAATGTAAGAATTAGAGTCATAGCAGATATGATGATCTGAACCACACGACACAATGATGGCTTGCTGCAAATGTAAGAATTCGAACCGTAGCAGATACGATGATCCGAGCCACACGACACAATGATGACTTGCTGCGAATATAAGAATTCAAGTTGTAGCAGATACGATCGAGCCACATGATACGATGATGGTTTGCTTTGAATGTAAGAATCTGAGCCGTAGGGGACACTGTCGCGACGTCCCGGAGCACGTGTCCTAGGGTGACAAAATAAAAAAAAATATGGTTTATATTTTAGGGAAAAATTGTATAATGGAGTCACCACTAACATTTCAGTGTGGTTAAAATACTTAATTATTACCCAGTTAATGGTAGAATTGGTCTGTGTTACCAAAGTTGAAATCGGGAGTTCGGTTACATGAGGGGAAGGTACGAGCACCCCCTACGCATCCGTTCTTACGAACGGTACCTAATTAATTATGAAATTATCCCTAAGTAAATTTAAAAATTCTTTAAAATTACTCCTTCTTAGTGAAATTTTTTAAATACACACAAAATATATATATATATATATATATATATATATAGAGAGAGAGAGAGAGAGAGAGAGAGAGAGAGAGAGAGAGTATATATTCCCTCAAAACCAGGGTACGTGAAGCCCGAAAGTTCATACCCTCTCGTTAAAATCATAGGGATAAAAAAATTAAAAATATTTTATAATAAAAAATATATATAATAATACTAAAATATAAATACCATTGTACATAATAAATATACACTATAATAAGTAATACTATATATTAAAATTCTAAAAATACCCTAATAAGTTATATATACACTAAAGATACCATAATAAGTAATACCCTATACATTAAAATACTAATAATACTCTGATAAGTAATATTAATATACTAAAGATACCATAATAAGAATACCATAATGTACCAAAATACTAAAAACAATATAATATGTTATACTAAATATAAACATATAACAATACGGAAATGCCATAATATCATATATATATATATACTACCATAATAAGAATTATACCATAATAATAATCTACCACAATACTTAATAAAATACCATAATAGTAAACTACCTTTCTACATAATAATGATACCCTAATAATAAACTACCATAATAAATAATAATAACAATCCCTTAATAATATCCTACCATGTTAATAATGAGAAAACTACATAATGATAATCCAAAACCGTAAATACTAAACATACAACTTGGATATTGTTTATTTAATAACCAAAACCCTAAATATTAAACATACAACTTGAATATTACGTACTTAATAATATACGACAACAAAAATTACTACACTTAAATACTGAACAATAGATTACTTACCACCCAAAAAAAAAAAAATCTTACAATAATGAGAACAAACCAGTTAATATTTACAATAGTATAAACATAGACATCAATAATTAAACATCCTAAAACAATAAATATAAGTCAACTAATATTAGCCTTAAGATTGAATATAATCATATGGATAATAATTATTAAAACCCTACTACAATCATAATAAACCAATTAATATTAACATAATACACATGAATGTTTAAATAAATAAAAAATAAAAAAATCACACATCAGTATTAAATTGACTTAATATACACAATAACAAAACTATGAACAAGTATTTAAATATATTATAACAATGAATCCGTATTACTTACCCCAAAATATTAAACATTAGGCTATACATATTTAAATAATAATTTTTTAACCCAACAAAGCATTATTTAACAACGTTAATACCAAAACAGATTTGAACTTTAGAGCAAAAGTGTGTGCATGTGTATATGCAGGGACGTGTTCCAGTGTCTGAGCGGTGTGAGGGTGTGTGTTGTGTTTTGAGTATGGGTGCAAGGACGTGTTTAAGTGTGTGAGTGGTGGTGAGGGTGTGTGTTGTGTTGTGAGTATGGGTGCAAGGACTTGTCGTGAGCTACCAAAGCTGGGTCGCCGGAGCTGAGTGACGAATGCAGAGGCGAAGCGACAACGAGTGGCAAGAGGCGTGCCGGTGATGGCAGGAGCAGATGAGGCCAAAGACGTTGGGTTGCAAGAAGGAGAGGCTTGTCTAGAGTGTTGTGGTCTGGAAGAGCCTTCGGGATGGCTGAAACACCGCAGCAGCTAGAGCAGAGGGTCGGTATGGTGGTTCATGGGGAGTTGGCAGGAGATGAAGGTGTGGGATGGCTGGAGGAACCAGTGGCCATGAGTGGTGTCGCCGGAGTGCAACAGTCTCCCGTAGGCTTCTTGGGCTCGTGGTAGTAGCAGCAGGATGTTGAAGCTTCTGGTGTGGTGATTGGTGTCTCGGTGGTTGCAGCAGAGCCAGAGGATGGCTGGTGCGTGGAGGCCCTTGGCTATTTTGGCTGAGATGGCTGGTGTAACGACTTGCTTATCTTATCATATAATAAAACATATTAGTCAATAAAGTCAACTCGAACCCGTGGGTAACAGGGACACCTGACATTCACAGCGGAAACCTAAGCAGCAGTAAATGTAAATCATCATTCTCATAACCACAAAATATATATAATACTAGAGTTATAATGCAAAACACTGTGTCTATATACAATCTCCCAAAATTACAAAAATCTCTCTAGGATCCCACATCAAAATCTCCTAATCCTAATTCAAACTTACCCTCCTAACGAGGTAACACAACAGACTCAACGGCGGCCTCGATCCGTCAGTCCTTCTAGGTTTCCTGAAAATTATTTAATGTTTAGGAGTGAGACACTTCTTAGTAAGGGAAAATAAACTAAATATAGTTATGTAGCAACATGAATATTTAGCACTATAATACATATACAGTACATAAGTTGAAAAACATTCATCATAACATACTAAATAATCGTATACTTTCATAGTTTCTAATAATTCATACTGATCATGAAATATCTGATATAACTTTAATACTAAAAATCTACCCAAGATGAATAACTAGTTGATGTCATGTATTACCCCCCATAACGGATTGTGCAACTTGAAGGCGAGACCCGACAATAGTTGGCCGACCACTGCCAAGTCAAAAATTTCTGTAAGTATGATGGGCTCGACACACCCTCGTCCGAACTGTTAGGTAGACGTCTACAACTCTACACTAAAAGCTGCATCGACTATCCATCTCCCACCCCCTTGTGGGGTGGTTAGCATAAGTTTGAACATAGATATCTGATCTGTATAGCAACGGTACCATGCTCCTGTAACTGAACTGAACTATCATCCAGGTTCTGATAATACATAATACATGATAATATACAGTTTAACATAAATAGATTGATAGCATGTTCTGTAATAACGTAAAAACTTATGGCCTTGCGCTAATTACTTTCATATTTGTGGCCTTATGCCAAAATCATACATACGGCCTTGCGCCGAAATCATATATCATACATGGCCTTGCGCTGGCTGTCAATCATAGCCTTGCGCCGAACATTTCATAAATATCATTCTAAATAAATAATTCATTTATCATGTATCTTGAAACCATAATGTACTGCATTATCTCATAATATGTAAAAATGTGCTTTATTCGTAAAATTTCCATCACATATTACTTTTCCGGTAAAATAATATTCATGCCACACAATGCTAAATAAATCGTACATTCCATTCTAAAAATCATATTTCTTGGCATATCAAACTAATATATATACATTTCAACATAATAGCAGTATTTTTTCAAACATGCATTATTACCAATCTCTTCATATATATATATATTATATATGCTTTCTGAAATAAATTTGTCAATAAATAATAATAACATAATTTGCATGGAAAATAACTGTTTTAGTTTATTCTCTTAGTTGAAACTAAAAAGAAACCTCCTAAATGCACTGGTCGTGCACCCGCTGGGTTCCCCGCACAACACCCTGAAAACGACAACTCTTAGAACTAAACTTTAGTACTTTTCCGTGAATAACATTTTTTATAACTACGGTAAGACCAAATTTTGCATAAAAGGTCTTACCTTATGTAGACACCCTATTTTTTCCCAAGTCCAATACAATAAAAATTGTTATTATTATTATTATTATTATTATTATTATTATTATTATTATTATTATTATTATTATTTTTATTTTTATTTTTATTATCTTTATTATTATTTTTACTATTATTATAATTATTTTTACTATCTTACTTTATTATTATTATTACTTTATTATTATTATTATTATTTTTAAATATTACTTTATTATTATTATTATAGTACTATTATTATATTATTATTATTTTCAAATCTTGTCATTATTACATTACTATTATTATTATGATAATTATTATTAAGAATTATTATTAGTTGTCATATTCATTATTACTATAAAAGTATAAAAATAAAAAAGAAAATAAAGAAAATAAAAAAGGGAGCTTTAGGGTTTTGATTTTTTATAAATAGGAAGGAAAAGAACACTCTTATAGGAGGGGAAGCACAGACCAAAGAAAAAAGAAACCTTACCTTGCAGTCTCGTGCTGCAGCAATGGAGTCGTCGGCGTTTGCGTAGTCAACTAGATGAAACTAATTGAGCAGCGATTTCTTATCCGATCAATGTGAAACTTTACGAGGTCTTTCCTAACCCTTTCATCTTAATTGTCACCGTTCAGATTCTTCTTTTGAGTTTTCCTCCTTTGTGTTAATTTCTTGCACAGCCGTATCACCGCCGCAATAGTGGAGTCATCAACGTCTGCGCATCCAACTGGACGAAGCCAATCGAGCTGGGATTTCTTGTCCGATCAATGCGAAATTTTACGAGATCGTTTCTAACCCTTTCTTCTTAATTGTCACCATTCAGATTCTTCTTTTGAGTTTTCACCCTTTGTGTTAATTTCTTGCACAGCCGTATCATCGCCGCAGCAGTGGAGTCATTGGCGTCTGCGCATGCAATTGGACGAAGCCAATCGAGCGGCGATTTCTTATCCGATCAATTCAAAATTTTACCAGGTCGTTTTTGACCCTTTCATCTTAATTTTCACCATTCAGATTATTATTTTGAGTTTTACGACTTCATTTTAATTTATTGCACAGCCGTCTCACCGCCGCAGCAGTGGAATCATCGGCGTCTGCGCATTCAACTAGATGAACCCAATCGAGTGGCGATTTCTTATCAAATCGATCTGAAACCTTACTCGGTTGTTTTTTACTCTCCCTTGTTAATATTTACTGGTTTGATTAATTTCTTTGAGCTTCGTAATTTTATCTTCATCTGTTGGATAGCTTGTCCACACACCCACAACACACACTCAGCACACTGCCTACATGTACACTGCACACGCTAAATATAGGTTGTATATTATTATATTTATTATAATATTGTCAAGTTCTTATATTTCTATTATACGGTATTATTTATAAGATTTTTTAAGGTGTATATGTTAGTAAGTTAATTGCTTTTTAGTCATAGTATCACTATATATATTTATCTTGAGTTTTGGGTTTTTATTATTGTCGTATTTATTATAGACATTAACTAGTCTATTCTCGTTATGGTAGGATTTTAATAATTTTCTTATTTACATATATTTGTTGTAGATGTCAATTGATTTATTGTTATTCTCGTTATTTGTTTTATTATTTATTGTTAAAGTTCTGTCTGTTCGTTTTTCCCGTATTGTCATGTATTTATTACTATTATAATATGTGTTCATTATTTTGCGTTTAGGGTTTTTGTCATAATTTAGGTTCACATGTGGGGTTATTATTATTTTGTATATTTAGTGTTTATATCCTATGTACATTAATTTTTGATTTGATTTATTTCCATAATTTCCCATTTGATGGTCATATTGGATATTTACATATTAGTATTAACTTTAAATTGTTTCCATAGTTTCACAACTTGCTTACCCTTTGTATAATTACCTTCTAGTCTTAGGGTTACTTGATTTAATTTGATGAGTAGATTGTTTCCTTAGTTTTGGTAATTTTGTTTATATATGTATTGATTGTGTGTTCTCATTAGGTAAGTTGCTATTATAATATATAGAATATTATGGTATTACTATTATACTCATATTAGGTATTATCTATTAAGATATTCTTTTTTTAATTTCTAATATATATGGTATTACTTTTATGATGTCTTTAGTATCTTGATACATATATTATCTTATGATAATTTGTTACTTATTATCCTATTATTATATATTAAAACCTTCCATACTAGTATTTTCCTATAAAAAATTTAATACAATTTCAAAATTTGGGAGTGTATTTTCTTAAGTATTTTCTTAATTTTTTATCCCTATGATTTTAATGCGAGGGTATGAGCTTTCGGGCTTCACGTACCTTAAGCTCTGAGGGAATATATATATTTATATATTACATTTATTTATTTATTTATTTATTTATTTATTTTTCATTTGTATTTATAAATTCATAAAAGGAGTAATTTGAAGACTTTTTAAATTAACTTATGGATAATTCTAAATTAATTAGGTACCGTTCGTAAGAACGAGCGCGTAGAGGGTGCTCGTACCTTCCCCTCGTGTAACCGCACTCCCGACACCAGCTCTGGTAACGTAGACCCATTCTACCCCTAATGAGGTAGTAATCATGTGTTCTAACCACACTAAAAGTTAGTGGCGACTCTGATATTCCTACTTTTCCTTGAAAATGAAATTTTATTTTTATTTCGCCACCCCGGGGCACTTGAGCTCCGGGACGTCGCAACAGCTTGGCGACTCCGCTGGAGAGTATTAGAGAGTCGAGCCAGTAATTAATTAGAAATTATCCCAAATTTAAATTTAATAAATCTTTTAATTATTCCTTATTTTCTGAATATTGTAATTTGTAAATAACCTTGATTAATTGTAAATATTTTATTTCCATAATTTACAAACAACCTTAATTAATTAAAAATATTTTGTTTCCTAATTTTTTGAATATTAATTATAGATATTTTGTTTCCTAATATTCTGAATAAGCATATTAATTGTAAATATTTTGAATAAGCATATTAATTATAGATATTTTGTATACTAATCGTAAATATTTTGTTTCCATATTTTTTTTTTTTTAGGTGAGCATATTAACTAAAAATATTTTGTTTCCAAATTTTTTGAATAAACATATTAATTGCAGATATTGTGTTTCCATACCTTTTGAATAAATATATTGATTGTAGATATCTTGTTTCCATATTTTTAATAGAATGTGAATAAATGTGGGGGTAGCAGGATTAGGTTAAAATTGAATTCACACACTTTCACGTTCTATACCCGAGCTTTACCTACTAAGATTAGATAGGGGTGTAATAGCGTTTGTCCCTTCGTAGCTTAAGCTTGATAGGACTCGCGAACCACCCCGCTCAGTGCGACTTTTGTTCGAACCCCTATGGGGGATGATTAAATTTCAAACTGGGGTCCTTCTTGTCAATAGGGATTAGAGCCTACCCACACATACTTGCCCATAGTTTGTCCTTAACTAGGATAGAGTCATGAAGAACCCTGTATATACGTACTTACCCTGAGTCGGGACAGGAGCCACATCCTTCTCCATGTATAGCATGTCGTATATATGTTGTGAGATATCTTATATTATACCATACATTTTGCATCCATTTTAGACTTACATACTACTTAGTCAGTATTCTAAAAAAGCCCAATAATGAGACCATGGCCCATTCTTTCAAAAAATGAAGCACTTGGCCTGAGCATTTTAAAATATGGGTCGGCCCAACCCTTTTCAAATAACTCGGACTCAATTTTTTTTAAAAAAACAAACCTAAGCCCAACCTTTTTCCTAAGCAAAAACTGGGCCCAGGCCTGATTTTCAAAAGGGGCCAAAACACAAATTTCAAAAGTGGGCCTCGGCCTTATTACCTAAAAATCCAGGCCAACATTTTCTAAATAATTCAAGCCCAAGTCTTTTTAAAATTAGGATTTGATCCCATCATAAAATAGCTTGAAACCCATATTTTAAAATACTCAATGTCCAAGTGCATGTTAAAGTCCACAAGCTCGCATTGAACAAATCCAATGGATTGACTAGCCTGAGTCAACCCCAAAATCAGATCATAACCTAATCCTTCGTAGGATCTAAGGTACATGGACCATCAATAAAGAAAGAAACAGTTGAGGGAAGAATCGAATTGAAATTATGGCCCATCAATGATCGTCTTAATCTTGAAATCTTTCATTAGTGGGATTTTTCCAGAATTCTGGCAAAGTGGTTATTTAGGTTACATTGCATTCATGCATTCATACATAATTTCACACATAGCCATACACGATAGGTTGCATACATGTTCATATCCATATTTGTATATATTTGTGCACTAGGTACACCCACGCATAAACACCCATTACATAACATAATCATTCCATATTCAATTTCATAACCATGCTTGCATAGTCATCTACAATGGGTCAATAATCATATTCCGATTGTCTGCAAAATCATGGGCCAAGGTGGCAAAGTTAAAGATCCCGGATTCCAATATTGAGTAGAGCAAGATGATCTCTCTATAGAGAAATGTTAGGATCATGGGGACCCGTTGCGTGATCACAGTAGGAATGTAATGAATGCCATTGGGTTGGAAGATTGATTGGTATTCAACTTTAGAAGTGAGCTCATATGATACATAAATGATGTGTTTGATCACCTAAAGGTGATAACAAAAGGAATGCATCCATGTTTTTTATTTAAATCATTTTGAAATTGAATGAAATAAGAATGTCTTTCAGTCTCATCTCATCCCACCCTCCTTGAATCATCACCCTATATATGCCAAATTTTGTCTATTTTTGCTTATATTTTGTGTAAGTGACATAGGAAATGGTTTTACCAGTACAAAGGACTTGGAGCCATTAGTTGGTTTTGAGAATCTATTCAAGAAGAAGAAGAAGAAGAAGAAGTTTAGTAAGGACCGTACTTCAAGATGTTGTCAAGGAGTCTTATTGGGTGAGGATTTCAAAATGATGAAGAGTTGTAGGAGAAGTAGACGGAAACGACTTATCAAGCCTTATCATGCATTTGCTGAATGAAATCGACGAACAAAATCTCCTGTTTTATCTTCTAATTTATTATTGGTGTCGTAAGAGTATAATGATTGTTTTCTGATCAAATGAAGGGTGGCTATCTTTGGTCGACTAGTTTTCCCATAAAAAAACCAAACAATGATTTACCATTTATTAATCAAGTTGAGCCTGCATGTTAAACCAATCTTTTCTTAAAAGTCAGTTCATCAGAGATTCAATCTAGGTTTGGGTCTCCTAGTGTTTGACAAATCATTTAAGGCAATGATCACTACCAAAATAATGGCAGGCCATTTTTCTGCTATTCAAAAGAAAGTCAAAGAAGAAATCCCTTGCAAGCCCCTTTCGAGCCTGAAAAATTTATTTTTTGATTAACCCGTCAAAGGATCACACCCCACATTGGGGCAGTTTTAAAAGATCAGTCCCAAATGAAGTTCAAATGAAAATGAAGTTAAGATTTCCTTTATGAAAGGAAAAGTAAAAGTTGTGGTAAAAGAAGAAGAAGAAGAAGAAGATAAAAAAAAAGGGGGAAAGAGAAAGAAGAAGAAAAGGAAGAAGAAAGAAAATAAAAGACATGCTACATATGTGATCTTTGACCAAATTACCCTTGATAAAATCAATGATTTTGACCCTTATCTATCTCTTTTCTTCTTTAACCTATACCCCTAACCTACATTACGGTCCAAATGAAAGTCCTAACCAGATTGGTATACATTGTTGTCTCAAATGATTTGTCAGACTCAATTTTGAGTCTGAACTACGTAATGACTTGATCCTGAAAAGGTATGTAGGCAGTTTGTTCAAATAACCAGTTCAGTCAACACTTTGTGAATATTGCACCACAAACTGGGGCAAAAATTTTTATTATGGGATTTTTGAGCCTTAGTTTCCTCGTTTTTGGTAAAACCTAAATTCTAAGCCTACATTTCATCCCTTGTCTTAAAGTCCACCCCGAGATTGGAATATTGGATTAGACTACTTAATAAGACACTAGTTATAATTCAAGACAGGAAGTTTGAAATAAGCTTAAAATAAGTAAGAATGAACCTCTAAGCGGTGATACAGTGGAGGAGTTATGGTTATGAGGCTAAAAAAGAAAAAGAAAAAAAAAAGTTTTGCCCATTGATATGATTTTATAAGTTAGCAAAGTTATATTAGTGTCAAAGTACTGGTAAAATTTGTCTCCTATTTAACAAGCATAGAAAATCAAGCAAAGACAAGCAAGTTTGTGCATTCTATCCATATTCCCATTGAGATTGAGTTATCTGATTGCATGCTTATTCATTTAAATTTCAAAGGGATTTTAAAACATTAAGGATGCAATCCAAAGAACGTCCTTGTGGAGAAAATGTAAGACGGATATGATCAGCTACAAATGCATCTACTAGGGTAGGTGTCATGCCAAGTTTCAGAGGAACACATTCAGGGACATCTATGTGAGTTGGGAATTCAAAAATATGGCCAAGATCATAATTGGATTTGTTACGAGCTCGTTGGTAAATTGGCACATCATCATGTATTATATCAAAAAAAAAAAATCTCCTTGCCCTTTAAAGTTTTAAAGGAGGTTGGATAGTCAAAGGGTTTCAGAATAACCAACAGTTTATATAAAGAAGATCCATGTAGAGAAAGAGCCGTCAAACTGAGGCAAATGTCATGTCAGATTTAAAGATCCGCTTATTCAAGAAGAATTGAGTTTCAGTGGGACCCATTCAAGCACCTTCTTACCAGATTGGAATATGAAAGTAGGGCCAAGATCAGCTATAGATCCATTCAACTGAGGAAAATTTTGTGATCGAGTTTCATTTGAGCCAAGCCAATCACCAAGATCAGTAACAAACGATGGTAACTGGGACAGATTTTGATTTGAGTTTTGTCTGGACTAATTCCGATGCCTTCATATCAGAGTGCACGATGACAACATAGCCAAGATCAGTGGACAAGGATCAAAACTGGGGCAGTTTTCAGTTCCATTGAAGTAAATTCAGGAGCTTTCAAGACAAAATAAAAATCGAAAACAGGGCCATGACCAGTGGCATATAAACACTGGAGTAGATTTTGAGTGCCTTTTGGAATTTGAGACATGGCTAGAATCAGCGGCAACTTGGAATTTGAAAGCACACCCAAGATCAGAGATTGGGTTGTCGATTACAAGCACGTTGGAAGGAGAAAAGATTCATGCATTACCATACATTTCATGTGTTACCATATATTTTATGCATTACCACACATTCCATGCATTGCATAAGAAAGAAAATACAAAGGGCATCTTATACAACATGCATACATCTTTGCATTCACGCATCATTATGCACACATAGCAACATATCACTGCATTTTTGCATCTTAAGTAGCAACATGCATACATACAGTAATAGAACACCATTCATTCATATTTACCTAGTTGAATAAACTTCAGAATAATCCGTTTGCATCCTTGATCGAGCCATTTTTTTCTAGACATATTTTGAAATTGGGGTAGCCGACTCCCATGCACAGATTGACATTCTTTGAAACTGTGGCAATTGACCCCAGAAAACAATTGATGCATTGGTTGTTGAGTCTCAAAGAGGGTAATCTAAAGACAACCAAAGAAATTTGGGATTTCGTTCCCGATCGATAATCCCTGGTGGAGTAATTCTGAAGCCTACACCTAAGGACATATTCCAAAAGGTCTCGAGATCTTGCACCCGATTGATTATCCTCAGCGAAGCAATTTTTCATGACTTAGAACCATACACATGAGTTTATTCATCAAAGAGTCTCTGGATCTGGCACCCGATTAATCATCCTCAACGGAGCAATTCTTCAGGACTGGGAACCTTATACTTGAGGACATTTTCCAAAAGTTCTCAAGATTTCGTACCCAATTCATCATCCCCTATACAGAGTAACCATTTCACTAGTCCTAATTGAGCCATCTACATTGAAATTAAGGCATCGGTCCTCATATCCAAAAATGGTGTTGTTCATGATAAAACCGAGATGTTGGATCACCTCAAAGCTTTCTTGATTATCTCATTCATGCGAGTAGTTTCATCCAAATTATTTTGATCATCTTATTCACTCTTATTAACCCTTAGCGGTCTCACTCTTATCGACCCTTCTTGGTCTCACTCTTATCGACCCTTCGTGGTCCTTACCTTATTAACCCTTCGCGATCCCACCTTATCGACCCATCGTGGTCTAACTCTTATTGACCCATCGCGGTCCCACTCTTTTTGACCCTTCGCGCTTCCATCTTATTGACCCATCGCGGTCCCACTCTTATTGACCCATCGCGGTCCCATTCTTATTGACCTATCTCGATCCCACCTTATTGACCCTTTGCGGTTTCATCTTATTGACCCATTACAGTCCCACCTTATTGACCCTTCGCGGTCCAACTCTTATTGACCCTTTGCGGTCCCACTTTTATATATTGACCTTATGCGGTCCCACCTTATTGACCCATCGCGGTCCCACTCTTATTGACCTATCACGGTCCCACCTTCTCGACCCTTCGTGATCCTACCCTTATTGACCCATCACGGTCCCACCTTATTGACCCATCGCGATCCCATTCTTATTGACCCATCGCGGTACCACCTTATTGACCCATCACGGTCCCACCTTATTGACCCTTTTGCGGTCCCACCTTATTGACCCTTCGTGGTCCCACCCTTATTGACCCATCGCGGTCCCACCTTATTGACCCTTCATGGTCCCACTCTTATTGACCATTCGCAATCCCACCTTATTGACCCTTCGCGGTCCCACCTTATTGACCCTCCGTGAACTATAGCATAGGTTCCTACTCCTGGTGCGAGTCACCCTCCTTGAACTATTGCACGAGTTCCTACACCCAATGTGAGTTATCCTCCTTGAACTATAGCTTGGGTTCCTACACCCGGTGTGAGTTACCTCCGTGAACTATAGCACGGGTTCCTACACCCAGTGCGAGTCACCCTTCATGAACTATAGCTCGGGTTCCTATACCCAGTGCAAGTCACCCTCTGTAAACTATAGCTCGGGTTCCTACACCCGGTGCGAGTCACTTTCCTTGAACTATAACTCGAGTTCCTACACCTGGTGCGAGTCATCCTCCATGAACTATAGCACGAGTTCCTACACCCAGTCCAAGTCACCCTCCTTGAACTATGGCACGGGTTCTTACACCCGGTGCGAATTACCCTCCTTGAACTATAGCTCGGGTTCCTACACCTGGTGCGAGTCACCCTCTATGAACTATTGCTCGGGTTCCTACACCCGGTGCGAGTCACTTTCCATGAACTATAGCTTAGGTTCCTACACCTGGTGCAAGTCACTTTCCATGAACTATAGCTTAGGTTTCTACACCTAGTGCGAGTCACTTTCCATGAACTATAGCTCGAATTCCTACACCCGGTGTGAGTCAACCTCAATAAACTATAGCTCGAGTTCCTACACTCGACGCAAGTCATCCTCATGTGCTCTCAAGCCCAGCCCAGTGCAAATCGGTTTTCAAGAATCATCCAAAATCGGCGTCTTTTATCTTTGCAGGTTTGTTGCTACAAATAACGTAGGAGAGTTCTTACTTTTACTTTGAAGCAACAAAGTCTATAAAGAGAGGCAGCTATAGACACCCCATTTTTTCCCAGGTCCAATACAACAAAAGTTGTTATTATTATTATTTCTATTATCTTTATTATTATTTTTACTATTACTATAATTATTTTTACTATCTTACTTTATTATTATTATTATTATTATTATTATTATTATTATTATTATTATTATTATTATTATTATTATTATAGTACTATTATTATATTATTATTATTTTCAAATCTTGTCATTATTACAATACTTTTATTATTATGATTATTATTATTAATTATATTATTAGTTGCCATATTCATTATTACTATAAAAGTATAAAAATAAAAATAAAAAAGAAGAAAAAGAAAATAAAAAAGGGAGCTCTAGGGTTTTGATTTTTTATAAATAGGAAGGAAAAGAACACTCTTATAGGGGGGGGGGGGGAAGCACAGACCAAAGAAAAAAGAAACCTTACCTTGCAGTCTCGTGCCGCAACAACGGAGTCGTCGGCGTTTGCACAGTCAACTAGATGAAACCAATCGAGAAGCGATTTCTTATCCGATCAATGCGAAACTTTATGAGGTCTTTTCTAACCCTTTCATCTTAATTGTCACCGTTCAGATTCTTCTTTTGAGTTTTCTCCCTTTGTGTCAATTTCTTGCACAGCCGTATCACCGCCGCAGCAGTGGAGTCATCAGCGTCTGCGCATCCAACTGGACGAAGCCAATCGAGCGGCGATTTCTTGTCCTATCAATGCAAAATTTTACGAGGTCGTTTCTAACCCTTTCTTCTTAATTGTCACCGTTCAGATTCTTCTTTTGAGTTTTCCCCCTTTGTGTCAATTTCTTGCACAGCCATATCACCGCCGCAACAGTGGAGTCATCGGCGTCTGCGCATTCAACTGGATGAAGCCAATCGAGTGGCGATTTCTTATCTGATCAATTCGAAATTTTACCACATTGTTTTTGACCCTTTCATCTTAATTTTCACCATTCAGATTATTATTTTGAGTTTTACGACTTCATTTTAATTTATTGCACAGCCGTCTCACTGCCGCAGCAGTGGAATCATTGGCATTTGCGCATTCAACTTGATGAAGCCAATTGAGCGGTGATTTCTTATCTGATCGATCTGAAACCTTACTCGGTTGTTTCCGACTCTCCCTTGTTAATATTTACTGGTTTGATTAATTTTTTTGAGCTTCGTAATTTTATCTTCATCTGTTGGACAGCTTATCCACACACCCACAACACACACTCAGCACACTGCCTACACGTACACTGCACACGCTAAATATAGGCTGTATATTATTATATTTATTATAATATTGTCAAATTCTTATATTTCTATTATACGGTATTATTCATAAGATCTTTTAAGGTGTATATGTTAGTAAGTTAATTGTTTTTTAGTCATAGTATCACTATATATATTTATCTTGAGTTTTGGGTTTTTATTATTTTGGTATTTATTGTAGACATTAACTAGCCTATTCTCGTTATGGTAGGATTTTAATAATTTTCTTGTTTACATATATTTGTTGTAGATGTTAATTGATTTATTGTTATTCTCGTTATTTGTTTTATTATTTATTGTTAAAGTTCTGTCTATTCGTTTTTCTCGTATTGTCATGTATTTATTACTATTATAATATGTGTTGATTATTTTGCGTTTAGGGTTTTTGTCATAATTAAGGTTCACATGTAGGGTTATTATTATATTGTATATTTAGTGTTTATATCATATGTACATTAATTTTTTATTTGATTTATTTCCATAATTTCTCATTTGATGGTCATATTGGATATTTACATATTAGTATTAGTTTTAAATTGTTTCCATAGTTTCACAACTTGCTTACCCTTTGTATAATTACCTGCTAGTCTTAGGGTTACTTGATTTAATTTGATGAGTAGATTGTTTCCTTAGTTTTGGTAATTTTGTTTATATATGTATTGATTGTGTGTTCTCATTAGGTAAGTTGCTATTATAATATATAGAATATTATGGTATTACTATTATACTTATATTAGGTATTATCTATTAAGATATTCTTTTTTTTATTTCTAATATATATGGTATTACTTTTTATGATGTCTTTAGTATCTTGATACATATATTATCTTATGATAATTTGTTACTTATTATCCTATTATTATATATTAAAACCTTCCATACTAGTATTTTCCTATAAAAAATTTAATACAATTTCAAAATTTGGGAGTGTATTTTCTTAAGTATTTTCTTAATTTTTTATCCCTATGATTTTAATGCGAGGGTATGAGTGTTCGGGCTTCACGTACCTCAAGCTCTGAGGGAATATATATATTTATATATTACATTTATTTATTTATTTATTTATTTGTTTATTTTTCATGTGTATTTATAACTTCATAAAAGAAGTAATTTAAAGACTTTTTAAATTAATTTAGGGATAATTCTAAATTAATTAGGTACCGTTCGTAAGAACGGGCGCGTAGGGGGTGCTCGTACCTTCCCCTCGCTTAGCCGCACTCCCGACCCCAACTCTGGTAACGTAGGCCCATTCTACCCCTAACGGGGTAGTAATCATGTGTTCTAACCACACTAAAGGTTAGTGGCAACTCCAATATTCCTATTTTTCCTTGAAAATAAAAATTTATTTTTATTTCGCCACCTCGGGGCACTCGAGCTCCAGGACGTTGGGACACCTTAAACCATGGATGAATTTCAACTCTGCCCCACCAATGATCCACTCCAGTAGACTTGAAAAGAACTTCTCCAAAAGCGTCATGGTGGCTTCAGATCGTCGATCCGGCAAATGACGGAGCAGAAATCGAAGAAAGAGGAGAGAGAAACCATAGGGAGGAGAAAGAGAGAGATTTCTGCCGATTTTTCTGTGTAAAATTTGAGGTTTGCACTATTTATACCATGGCCTTCGTCGACAGTAGAGTAACCAAGTTCCCTTTGAAAATCTGAATTGATTTGCCCAAGCTTTGAAGATATGAGATTAATGTATAGGCAAACGAATAGCACTAAGAGTAGATAATCAACAAACTTACAACAAGGTGTGTTCTTATCTTTCTTATGTGTCTCTTTTTTTCGTTCTAGGATTTAGATATTTATAATATATAGTATATTACCCTTGGAATTGATCTCAGTCGTTGGATCAATAAAATACCTCGTGTGTCTTTTTAATAAAGAACTGATTTTTAGGCTTTCCCGCGAGTTCAAGCAACCAAATTCGACTTCAGGCTCCTGAAGTGTCAACTTCAGGCTCCTGAAGTGTCAACTTCAGGCGCCTGAGGTTCCAAGGTCAGGTGACCGAGGTATCTCTACCAGGTTCTGTCTTTCCCATTTAATTCTTCAAGCGACCGAAATTAATCTTTAGGCAACCGAAGAAATTCTTCAAGCTACTGAAGTGAAGTTCAAGCTACCGAAGTCCAAATTTTTATTTTCTTTTTCTAATTTTAGAAAATGCTTTGCTCTTTTTCTTGGGCCTTTTATAAAACATATTTTTCATGATTTCAAAAACATTTCTAAGTCCATTAAGGTTCCCTAATGATATACATAAAATGCATGAATCCTAAAGTCATTCTAAGTTATGTTGAGCCTCAAAATAAATCATACGAAAATGTAGATACATGAGTTCTAAATACCATTTCCCAAGATATTATTGAACTTTGCCGCTTGCATCTTGATTCTCGTACTCTTTGAGTTCCATAGATCTTGCCAAGATTTGTTAACTTTTCGTGCATGCTTAGTGTAAGTCATGTTCACAAACTCAATGCACAGATCAAATATCAAGTGATTTTTCATTATCAAAACAAGATTGGACTCATAGAGTCAACATCCAGTTTCAGACATTAGCACAGCAGGAATTTCTCAATCAAGGATGTCGAATGATAATGCAAAAGCTTAATTAACCAGACAAGTATGAAGGGTGCTCTATTGCTACTTATGATGCCAGAATGTAGTGATATGTTGCTATATATATGCATATTGCTTAAGTGATGCTAGAATGTAGTAATATGTTACTATATGTATGCATGTTGCTAACTTGTGATGCTAGAATGCAAAGATATGTTACTATATATTGCTAACTTGTGATGCTAGAGTGTCGGGGTATGTTGCTACATGTATGTGTTTACTTTTCTATGCAATGTATAAAATGTATGGTAATGCATGAATCGGTTCTCTCAGTGCGCCTGTGATCAATAACTTCATCTTTTATCTTGACCATGTTTTCGAATTTCTGCATGAAACTTGCCGCATTTGAATGGATCTGTAACTAATCTTGGCTCAATTTTCTTGATTCATCTGGTTGTGGAGGTGATTAGCTTGGCTCAAATGAAACTCGATCACAAAATCTGCCCCAATTGAATGGATCAATAACTGATCTTGACCATGTTTTCATATTCCAATCTGATAAGAAGGTGCTTGAATGGGTCCCACTAAAACTCAACTCGAAATTTGCGCTAGGTGAATTTATCTTCCACTGATCTTGACGCTGTTGTTAGATTTTTCTTAAATAAGCAGATATCTCAAACCTAACATGACAGTCACTCCAGTTAGGTTGATTTTTCCCTACAGAAATCTTCTATATAGAAACTACTGGTGATTTTGAACCCTTTGACTATCCATCCTCTTTTAATGCTTTGAAGAATAAGAAGGTTTTTTCTTTTCTTTTTTTTTTTTTTTTTTTTTTGAAGCAAGGAATAATCATGCAATTATGACATCAACTTGCTAAATTAAAAGGTCACCAGCACAAAATAAATGTTTTATTATGTTTCAATGCTATTATAGGAAAATTCATACCAGTATTCAAAAGCCATGTGACGTTGATGTTGATTTACCAAACTAAACGACTGTCTTTCTCTTCAACTACCTCAATTTTATCAAGGGTCACTTATCCTTTTTTGTCTTATCCTGTCGTGAAACCACTGGAAATCTCTCGTTTAGTTGTTGCCTTTAGTTTAATCAAGTTCAACCCATGTTTTGATCTCAAGATGGTCTTTAAGATTTGGGACAAAACGTAGGCTTAGGGATATAGGTTTTCATAACAAAAGAGAAACTAAGGCTAAAAAATTCCATCCCAAAATGATGTTTTATGCCAATTTGAATAGAGGCACTTGCAAGATATTGACCGAACTTGTCATTTGAACAAACTGCCTACGTACTTTTTCAGAATCAGATCATTACATAGCTCAGAATCAAGAGTGGGTCTGACAAATTATTAGAGATAACAATGTATACCAATCTGGTCAAGACTTTCATTTGGATCGTAATGTAGGTTAAGTATATGGGTTAAAGATAGGAAGATTTATATAATGCTCAAAATTTATCAATCTCATCACAGGTATTTGCTAGTCAAAGATCACATATGAATCATGTCCCTTATTTTTCTTTCTTTCTCTTTCTTTCTTTCTCTATTTTTCCTACATATTCTTCTTTTACTGCACTTTCTGTTTTTCCTTTCATGATGAACTTTTTAGCATTTTATTTGGAACACATTTAGGACCGATCTTTTTAAAACTGCCCCAGTGTGAGGTTTGATCCTTTGGCGAGTTAATCAAGAATTGAATTTTTCAAGTTCTTAAACTAATATTTAACACCCTCACTTGGTTTTCTAAACTATGCCTACGGGGTCCTAAAATTACACTCGCGGCGCTCACCTGGGCCCTAAATTTCAAAAACCCTACTTCAACATCAAAATGCCCAATATTCTAACATTTCTAAATCAATACTAGTTAAGTAACAATTAGCCCCTTAAGAACCCCCTTATCCTAAATATGGGGTTATTCCTACGACGACCCCACGAGAAATCCATTCCACTAGACTTGTAGATAATTATCCCTAGATTCTCATGGTGGTGTCCGATCGTCAATTGGGCTTAAAATTTAAAAGAAATTGGGGTAAAAGTGAAATTTTAGCTTACTCCAGGAAATACGCCTACGCCGCTCTTACAACCAATCCGCTCGGTAGAGTTGACGACAGCAGAAAATGGAGTCCAACAGTATTTCCTGATTTTTGATCGGGCAAAAATCAACCAAAAAATTGAAGAGAGTTGGAGAGAGAGACAGGGAGGATACGAGAGAGATTTAGAAAGAGGGGGGCCGCCTTCAACGTGATTCAAATCCTCCTAAAGGTTCTGCCTTAGGAGGTAATTATATATATATATATAATAATAATAATAATAATAATAATAATAATAATAATAATAATAATAATAATAATAATAATAATAATAAGAGATTTAGAGAGAGGGGGGGCTGCCTTCAACGCGATTCAAATCCTCCTAAAGCTTCTGCTTCAAGAGGTTATATATAATAATAATAATAATAATAATAATAATAATAATAATAATAATAATAATAATAATAATAATAATAATAATATATTTAATTAATAATATTTATTTATTTAATTAATAAAATTAGAATTAAAATTTAATTATTTTATTTTTTAAATTTAATTTAATTTTTACTTTTTTTTTTTTTTTTTTTTTAAATAACCCCACTAATCTTGTATAGACATTTTTGGGGTTATTACATTCAGAAATATAAACTATGTATTACAGCTAAAAGTTTGATCAAATAGAAAACATGTATTTTAAGTAGCATAGGTGTGAGTTATGATACGTGTTTACTTTCAATTGCTAACTCAGTTACAGTTTAATTGATAGTTATGTTATTTATGTAAAATCTCATACGTCACACACTGGTAATAACTTATCCCACTTACTGAGAGGTGTCTCATGCCAGAATTCAAACATTTCAGGAGATCCAAACAGGCGAGCGAAGCGAGCTTCGAGGTAGCTAAGGGCGATGCTGGTACAGACATAGGCTGAGGGTAAGTAGTCGTGATGGAAGAAATGTTTTGTAAATCCCTAGGATGTTTTAGGGATTTTCAGGGAATGTATATGTATATTTATGGAGATAGTAGAACTCTAGTATTGTATATGAGCTTCCAGTTTATTATGTTTTCCACTGCGTAGATAGTATGTATTATGGATAGATATCCCAAGCACCCACTTTAGAGTCCAGGTTGACATTTTAAATTTTATTAGCTTGGTATTAGAGTAAAGTTATTAAAAAAAAAATGTCTAGCATAATTTTCGGGTCGTTACAATTCTACCCTTCTTTCTTTTTTCAAGCTTGATCCTACCTTACCAAGTTTTAGGTTAGTCTATTTTTATTTTATTTTTCAAGAAAAGGTAAATTCATTAAGAAAGGAAGGAAAAAGCAAGGAGCTTGAAGCTTCCAAGAGACAAAAACATCAAGGAGATGACTTGCTGCCTAGGAAGATGGAGCCGAGCCAAAAGGGAGAAGAGAACAAAGATCACCACCCCCCGCCCCCCCAAGTATGAAAAAACATACAAAACTCCTCCCAATTTAATGTACACAGATTCTTGTTAGTCTGACTCGACTAAAACAAATTTGATAGACACCTATACGATACTAGTGAAGTGTTAGAGTATTTCTCCCTAAAGATTCTCTCATTCCTTTTTTCCCAAATTTCCTAACATAGCGTTGTTGGAATTGTTGCTTTCAAACTTCTAAGAAACCCCTTAAGCATAGAGAAGTTCCATGCACAAAACAATGAAGCCAACTTGTTCGATATAACCCACCGAAGATACAAGCTTTGGCACATAGAGAACCAAATCTCTTATTGTTTTTTTCTTGGAAGTTTCAAACTCTTTGTTTGTCTCTTCCCTCTCTAATGAATTAATTTACCTTTTTTTTTTTTTACAAAAAGAGAACAGTAGGAATGGAATTAATTTTGGAGTGCAATTACTGCATTTAGTTAGTAATGTAGAATTGTCGCAACGTGCCCCAGGCAGGCAAAGGTGCCCCGAGACTGGCAAAGGGTAATAAATGTTGAAAATTGAAATGGAGTCACCACTAACCTATTATTTACCTAGGTGCGGTTAGGACACCTAATTACTATTTATTTGATTGATCTCTATACTAAACCTAAGTCAAGTAGTCTTGATTTATTTTTACTAGAGTTGGGATTAGGAGTTTAGTTATATGAGGGAAAGGTATCAACACCCCATACACACCCATTCTACGAACGGTACCTAATTAATTATGAATTATCCCTAAATTGAACTTGACAGTCTTTAATTAACTCTTTTTAAAATAAAACAAATAAATAAGTAAAAGTTTTAAAAGGGAATGGAAATTAAGGTGTGATTTAGGAATGTCTAATAAGACCTCTAAACAAGGAGATCTTGTTAGATAACCACCCCCCCCCCCTCAAACTTTCAAAAATACTTTTCCTGATTTTTCTCGATTTTTCTTGATTTTTCTCTAATTTTTTCCTATTTTAAAAAATAAAAGTCCAATTAAAATTAAAATTAAATTGAAAATAAAATAAACTAATAAATAAATAGTGCAGAAAAGCCAAACTAGCTCAACCAATCTAAACCAAGTATAGCTCGATTGGATTTAATGGTCCACGTGTCCACCCGCAATGAGGACACGTGGCAACCTCTATTTTTCCTTTTTTTTTTTCTTTTGAATTTACTATAACAAGGTGATGTCAGCATGACGTCACCTACCACATGTCAACCTCAGGTTGATTCCTTTTTTTTTAATTGATTGTAACAAGACGATGTCATCATGATCTCACCTTCCACGTGTCAGCCTCCAGTTGCTTCTTTTTTTTATTTATTGTAGTAGGATGACGTCACTTGCTACATGTTAGCCTTCGATTGGTCCTAATAGTTTGACCAAGATCGCTAACATGGCAACAATCCGATCATCTTGAGAAAACACAGATCAGACTACTAGGATTATACCATGTCTCCCCAAAAACACTCGACCAGGATTATGCCATGTGTCATCACTCTCATGTGGTGACACGTGTCCCACTAAACCCTAGGTATAAAAAACCCTTTTTTACCTTTTTGCTCTCCATTTCTCCCATTGCATTTCTCTCTCCTCCTCTGCGAATTCTCCCTCTCCCTTCTCTATCTCTTCTCTTTCTATCTCTATCTCTCTCCTTATCCCATATCTCTCTCCCTCCCTATCTCTCTCTGTCTCTTTCTCTCTCTCTCTCTCTCTCTCTCTCTCTCTCTCTCTCTCTCTCTCTCTCTCTCTCTCTCTTTGTTCAATTCCCTGTCTGTTCTAATCCTTCTCTTATCTTGGTTTTTTCTATCTTCTCTCTTCTCTTCTCTCAATTCTCTCGATTCTCTTCTCTCAATTCCTTCTGTCTTCTCTCTTCTCTTTTCTCAGTTCTCTATGTTCTCTACCTATCTTTTTCTCTTTATTTTCTTATATTCTTATCTTCTATTTTGTTTTTGCAAGTTGGACACAAGAAAAGGATGGGGGTCATTCGATTTTGCGGTTCAGTTTTGGACACAGATAAGTCTCCTAACCTTTTTCCCATTTTGAATATTGCTATTTTTTGTTCTTCTAGGTTTCCTCGGAGTTTTCTCAAGATTTTCCTAGGGTTTTCTTGGGACCCAAACAGGTCCCTGGGCTTGACTCGGGTTGGTCCCAACTGGGGCGCTAGGGTTTGGGTAGGGTTGACTAGGGTTTGGTCAAGTCAAGCCCACTTAGGCTTGACTAGTGGTTGGTTGTTTGGTTGGTTAGGCCTGAGTCCAGTTAGGTTTGTTGGGCCTAAGTCAGGTCAGGCCCACTCAGGGCTTAACCGGCGGCTTTTTGGGCTTTGGTGACCTGGGCTTGGAGCTTCTTAAATGACTTAGGTTAGGCGGGTTTGGATTTTTAAATGACTTGGATTTTTAAATGACTTGGGTCAGGGCTTTTTAAAGCTGACTTGGGCAAAATATTTTTAAAACTAACTTGGGCTGGGGCCTTTTCAAAACATACTTGGGCTTTTTAACACAAGCTTGGGCTTGGGCTTTTTAAAATTGACTTGGTCTGGGGGCTTTTTAAAACTAACTTGAGCTTTGATCTTTTAAAATGACTTGGGTTAGGGCCCCTTTTTTTTAAACAAACTTGGGTCAAGGGCTTAAACCTGCTAGGGATCAGTTGATTTAGGTCCCAAATGGACCTAGGTCCTGGAGTATGTAGGTCACAAATATGGTCAAGCTTTAGGCTTGCTAGGATCAATATTAGAAAAAAAAAATTTACATAAATAAAAGCATGCTAGGAAACAAAGTAACGCATGGATGTGGAATTGATTCTAATTAACCTCAAGCTTTCAACTTCTCTGATCTTCTTATATATCCAGAGTCAGTCCTTATGTTGCTCCTCTTTAGGTGTTGGTCATTTCCTTGCTCCTATCTTCTACCTCTACTCCTTGGTTTGCTCAAAAAAGGACTCAGTCTACCCCTTCTCTTACTTAGAACTCCCCAATATCCCTCACTATAGTCTCTCAATATGGGTGTATCCCTTCGAGAGACACTGAGTGTCTACATGTATGGCCTCTCAAATCGTTCTCCAAGTCTATTCTCTCAATTGCCTTTTGTTGTCTCTCAATCGCTTTGTGTGTTTTTTCCTCTTGCGAAGGCCCCTATTTATAAGGTTAGAGTCACATCCAACATTAAAAGCCAAATCAACTCATTTAGGCAGTAGATCAACCCCTTTCCAATTGCCTATTTCCAAATTCCCTTGCCTTTCCATGTGTGTGATTGCCTTCCTACAAAAAATTCCTATCCAAGGTTGAGGCTCATTGAAATCGAATTTCCCTTGTTGATTTCCTTTCATAAGGGTTTCAAGTTGATTAATTGGATTGGGGAATAAATCATCTTTTTTTCTTGCAAATCATTCAATTTAATTTCAAAATCAACCAATTTTAAGAAAGAAATCCCTCATTTTTATTGATGATTTTTCCCTAACAATTTCTCGTTGTGTGCGTGTGCAGGTGCTAGCAAGGTCATTCAAGAAGATCTGAATATTCTTTGCATATCTCCTATGTATTTTACTTTTTCGTGTCACTTGTATTTTCCTATATTTTCCTTGTATTCTATATTTTCCTACTATATTATGGACCCCCTTTTTGTATTTTTTCATTTTTTGTATATTTTGTTGTTTTCTTTGTATTTTGTACTTTTCTTCATGAAATAAATAAATATTTAATTTTATAATATTCAGTCTCGAACAAAATGGGGTGCCTACAGAAATGATTGTAAGAATTAGAATTAAGTTTAAATTTTTTCCAACATTTGGTATTCTTCAATGGTTTCTACAATTAAATAAAAATAAGATGTTTTTTTTTTATAAAAACCACTAAGACATAATTATTTTTTTATTTTATAATAGTGATTTTTATTAGTGTTGATATTATTATTTTTATTTTTTTTTTTTGTTTTTTATACCAATTATTATCTTAAGAATAATTATTATTATTATTTTCCTTTTTACGATTATCGTTATTTATCTTGTTACTATTTTTTTATAATGATAAATATTATTGTCATTATAATTATGATTAGATGTTGTTATTATTATTCATTATTTTTATAAGAATCATTGTTCTAATAATAATAATAATAATAATAATTGTGCATTTTTAATTGTTATTGTTCTTGTTGTTATTATCATTTTAATAGTAATAAATAGGATTATTAGTTCTTATTATTGTTATTGTAATTGTTATTAGTTGTTATTGTTTTTAAACTAATTAATAGTAATCACAATTAGTATTATTATTTTTTGTATTTTTTGTTTGATTATTATTTTTCTATTATATTCATAATAGTGATTATTATTAGTGTAACTATTATTTTTATTATTGTTATCACTATTTGTTATTATATTTATAATAACTAGTATCCTTAAAATAATTATTGGTAGTATTTTATCCTTTTGTATTATTATTTCCCTTATTGTTATTATTATTTTGCAATAATAAATATTGTTTTTATTATTATTTTTACAATGAAGGTCAATTTCAATCTATCTTAATTAATATTAGATTTTTTGTTATTTGTTGTAAATTAAAAATAAAAGGCATTCCATTTCCATCTAAAATTTGATTTCATTATATTGCAGGCCTGATTCTCTAAATCGAACCAGGGGGTCGGGGTGCATGGTGTGCCTATATATTAGTTGATCAAATCTTCTGTCTTCATTCATTAGTTACTGCAGAGCCAGCCCGAGGGAGATTAGCACCGCTCAATTCAATTCTAAAAAAGAAACTCAAATATGGCTGCGGAGCTTCCCATTCTCAAGGATGCGCAGTTGCGCCGGCTGGCTGAGCTAATTTACCGCCAAGAAGCACAGGCCATACAAAACATCCAATTCGGTTCCGAACCCGAGCGCGTCAAATACCTCCGCACCAGCAGAAGCAATTACGAGGCGGCTCTGGCCCTCCTCGACGCCGGCGCCGACTTGGTGAAGGGCGAGTCCGTTGCCGCAGCCGACAAAGACGACCGCCGGTCCTCGACCGCTCGCGACGTCTACGATTACATTGTGTACTGCGTCCACCTCGCACTGGAGGGCATCTCGAACTGCACGGTGAGAAGCTGCTACCTCAGCAAAATAAAAGAACACGCGGATGAACTGATTACGACTCTGAGGGAGATGCACCCCAAAGATGTTACCAAAATCGCTAAAATGGCCGACGATGCGGCTCAGTACAGGAACGAGATGTTGGAGTATTTCAGGAGCTGGCAAAGCCCCGCGTCACGCAGCTTCTCAAAATATCTCAAGCAATCCGGCAAGACCTTTGAGCAACTCGTCACTATGTATGTATATAATACATATCATTTTATTTATTAAAAAGAAAAATAATAATTTGAGTTAATTTTCGACAAAGTAAATATATGTTTCAGTATTCAATTTGAATAATTGATTTGAATGGCTCACCAATGGTTGGGGGATCATATCGGCTGTAGTTACCAGGGAGAACTGAATTTTGCGGGGGAGTTCAAGAACCTGTCGGAAGCGCAAAAGCTAGAAGTGTACAACAAAATAATTGAGAAGTCCAAGCGCGGAAGACCTTCCGTCAACATTGGGGCAAGGATCGCCGGGAGCGTCGGATTAGCCGTGCTGCTCTTCACCGCCGGCGTAATGGTGTGGGACATATTCTCGTCGGAGCACGAGATTCCGAAGGCGGTCCACGACGTCGTGGTGACGACGGCATCGGTGGGCGGAGCGATGCTTGGACAGCTTATTGGGACGACGTTGGCGCGTAACGTACTGGTCGGCGTCCAGGCAATGGAGCTGTTCGTGGCGTTGACCGGACTAATCACCGGCATATTAGGGGCATTCATCATCGGCGAATTCGCAGGCTGGTTGATCGATTTGATCATCGGGTCGGCCAGCTCCGTCCCCTTTAGCACCGACGGCCTCAAGTGTTACGTCGCACCAATGCCCGACGGCATCGCCCTCGCCCGCCAGATTCTGCACCAGGAGGAGCTCAAGACAAGTGAAAAATACGTTTAAAAAAGTAATAAAATAAAATTGTGTACGTCTGACATCGATCTCCCGGGAAGTCTATTATGGGTGTTGGATTATAATAAAGCTATAAGCTACTGTCCCCACAATTATATAACATGTCTGTCTGTTTACTTGTCCATGCACTTATTATATAATGTCTGTGTACTGCTATTTAAATGGGAATATATATATATATATATATATATATGTACTTTATTGTACCTATTACATGTCTTTAATTTAGATTTTTATAAATTTAGATACAATATAATATAAAATTATATTTTTTAAAATTTTATTAAAGTGAGAGATTTGAGTCCCATCAGCATACAGTAACCACGAAATAAGTACAAGACAATAACAATGATAAAACTTATAAGAGAGCAAGCCTCATCTCTCGTGGCTAGTTATCAAAAGAGAGGACTGAGGAGGGAGTGTAAAAACGCCCACGGTTCGAATAGAAGAAAGATTTCTGCTCTAATGGAATAAGTAGTAATGAACTTTGCAAGAAAAACAATGAACTTTGCAAGAAATCTCTTGTAGTGAAGATGATTCATTTCAAAAAATATTGGAGTTTCTTTCCTTCCATAATTCCCCATGCACAAGGTTGTTGGAATAAAATCTTTTAAGTTTACTTGAAGGATTTCTTGGATGTGAGAAATTCTAAGACTCCTGTGGGTCTTTTAGAGTTTTGGGGAAGACCCAAAATAGATTCATCATCTATAAGATAGAGGCCCATATTCTGTTTCTAATTTCACAATGAAGTAATAAGTGATCAATCTATACCGAAAATTTTGTGGAGAACACAAATGGATGCCATGTGTCAACCCTTTACTGCAAATTATCACAAGTTCAGATTTTATTATTGACTGCCAACCATAGCTAGGAAAAAGGAACATTTTGTGGGTGCGTGTCTATTCCAAAATAACTTGTATCTAATTGCACCGGACTTCCTAAATTTATCAAAGATCATTTCCGAATATAAGCTACTAACAAAGTAGACTTTGTCTTTGCTTAGGGGACAATGGCAATAGTCCTCCTCAGGGCCGGGGCTACATCTGTATGATATAGATCCCATTCAACATTTTTATAACCTCTAGGGACTTCCCTCCCGTAAGTTGTCTTCGAAACTAAATGTTTCAACTCAAAATATCTTTGCATAAAGACGTCATATTGCAAACCTTCTGCTTTTTTGAGATGATATCTCAAGGAGATTGGAAATTTCAACTTCAAAGTGGAATCTGATCTACTAGCCCAACTAGAAGTTTCAAAAAATGTCATATTGCAAACCTTTTGCTTTTTTCTTTTTTTATAACATGGGAACTCCAGCCACCGATAAGCCCTTTGGACCCTCCCCACTCCCGGTGCAGCACCAAACGCACAGGGCAGTGGCCTTCCCCCCTGATTTGCCACACCCATGTAAATCGGATGTGGACACAGCTTACACACTTAGGTTAGATATACGGAAAGCGGCTCTCCTCTCGGTAGACCCCCATAGGTTTAAACGGGACCACTAGATGGGCAACAAAGCGCACCATGACTTTACTTCTGCCAAGAACTAAACCTCTAATGCTCATACAACTTTCTCCTTTTTTGAGATGATGTCTCAAGGAGATTGGGAAATTTCAACGTCAAAGTGGAGTCTGATTCACTGATCCAACCAAAAATTGCAGAAAGACGCCATATTTCAACCCTTCTACCATTTTTTTTTCTTTTTGATTCACATGGAAATTTCAACATTGACAAGTCCTTTGGACCCCGGTGTGGCACCAAACCCTCAAAGTAGCATGCGTCCCCTTAAGCGATCCCTACCCAAGGAAACCTTCTACTTTTTTGAGACGATATCTCAAGGAGATTGGGAAATTTCAACTTCAAAGTGGAGTCTGATCCACCTGTCCAACTAGAAGTAGGTTCTCAGCCCATTTCCTATTCTTATGAGAGCGTGGTCCCAAAATAGGTTGCAAACTTTTAAAATGCCCTTCCATATGCTCCAACCTCTAAAGTGGGTATCGGTTTCTAGGATTCCAGGTCATACCCATATTTAATACAAATCATGCATCTTCAAATGCACTCAGTTTCTTTGTAAAATCCTCAGCTCCACTTGCTTAGCAAAGCTTGATTCATTATTCTTAGATTCTTAATATTGATAGTTAGAGAGCTCATCCTCAAAACCTACGTATCAAGGAGAGAGAGCTAGGAGGATCTTACACTGACCTGAAACTAACCACAAAGGAGATGTGGGACTGGACACACACCAACACTCCCCCTCGAGCCCATGGGGGGAAATCAGGCAAGGAGGAGTCCAACCCATAGTTCTGATAGAAAGTTAGAGAGTTCATTCTCAAAACCTAGTTATCAAGGAGAGAGAGTTAGGAGGATCTTATACTAGCTTTGAAACTGCTCACAGAGGCGATGAAGTACTGGACGCAGTTGCGGGGTACAATCTATTCCACTTAACAAGGAGAATTTGAAGGAGTCTGAGTTACCTCTCCAAATGAATCTTCTTTGAATCTTCTCAATTATGGCAGCCACAATAGCCGGAATATTGAGTAGAGAGGCATAGTAGGTGGGTAGATTAGCTAGAGCACCTTTGATCAAAATCGATCTTCCACCCAAAGACAGGTAATTTGCTTATCATCTAGTAAGCTTTATCTCCATTCTCTCGATGACTGAATCCAATATCTTGGTAGAGTTTGTTTTGGCTCCCAGAGGGAGTTCCAAGTAAATGATGGAAAGGCGCCCACCTTTGGATATTTTCGCATGAAACTTCTATCCCCTGATAGCAAAACCTTTGTTGCATTCTCGCTGTTCTCGAAAATGAAGAGCAGATAATCGTACGATAATCTTTTGATTTTTACATCCCCCTCAATGTTCCAAGTTTTCTTGCACCGAACTTTTAATGTTGGGCTAATGTTAACTTCATCAATTTGCCAGTTAGACACCTATTTTACAACCCCCTGCAAATCCTTTTAAATGAAGATGTCTGTGTCGAGGAATTTGATTATGTTGTAACCTCCTATGAAAAATCCCGGGCTTTGACTAATGAAGTGAAGGTATGACCTTGGTATACCATCTTCAGTTTCCCCCAATACTGCTTTGTACTTGCTATTCTCGTTGTTCCTCCTTTGTCAGCCTTGATCCCTTTGGCAATCTTTTTCAGTGTGAGGGCAAGCTGCTCCATCTCTGCCTTGTTGGTGCGGAGATCCAAAAAGTAGTCTTCCCATCCCTAATTTCCTTAGTCAATTGTAATAATGAAATCCCTTTCTTCCTTGCTCAGTAACATAAGTATCTCATGTTCCCCCAAATTTTGGATGAGGATGCTTTCCAGTTTCTTCCTTCTTGTTTTATTTCCTCAACGCAAAAGCGCAGCCAAGCTAGGGCTTTAAGATGAAAGAATAACATCCTACTAAAATTATGCCCCCTAGAAGTGAAAGTCAAGAACTTCAATCCTCTGTGTTCCTAAGACTTGAGCTCTACATAATGATTTCCGATCATAAGCAGCAATCTTCCCCTAGTGGCCATGAACTCTTCCTCAGTCTGTAGCTACTAGATTTTCCCAAGGCAAACAAGAAATCCAAAAGAATTGATCATGATTCATGCAGTAGAGTGATTTCACTTTTTGTACATTATTTTTTTATGAATAGAATCCACTTGTCATGCATAGAGTGGATTTCACTTTTTATACATGATGTTTTTCTATGAATAGACTAGGATGTGCTTGTCACCTATGTTACATCAAAACAATATGTTGAAGACAAAGCCCCCGGCATAAGTCCAAGTGGTAAGGAGGTTTACCAGACGATCTTGGACAAAAGGTGAAGTCTAGGTTTCAAACCCTGCTGCTTGCAGCACACATCCATGATTTACCTTCTACGTATTGGCAAAAAAAATATGTTGAAGACAATATAAAGGGGCATGGCGCAATGAAAAGCAATCGGGCAATCTAGTGGGAGCACCGGGACTTCGAATCCTGGTAGATGCACTCAGCAAGCTTGCAGTTGATGCGGAGGGTCTGTCGTGTCCTGAGGTTTGGTGCCCTGTGATGTGTCCTAGGAGGTGAGTTGACCAAATGTCTAATCTAATTGTGAGTAGACTATGACCACATCCGAATTTACAAAGCGCGCTTCAAAGGGAGTCTTTGCCCCGGGGTTTAGTGCCACATCAGGGGGTTCAAAGAGCTCGTCGGTGGCTGGAGTCCCCTAGTCATCCAAAAAAAAAAAGAAGACAATATAGAGGGGCATGTATAATCTATAATTTTTGGACAAAAATAATTTTTAGAGTGAAAAAAGCAATCTTTTATAGAATACGTAAAATTATATCATAAATTTATGTATATTTTTTCTTAAAAATTTATATATATATATAAACTTTAAGGTAGGACAACATGGCAAAATTCAAGGTTCTGCTGTTAAGAACTAGCATGCAGCAAAGTTTTCCCAAGAAATACAAAATAAAAACTGGAGGAATGTTCAGGTTCTCTTCTGATAAATTAGTGTAGGACAATTAGTGTGGGATAAGTATGTGGCATGTGGTGTAATATTTTGTTTGTCATATTTTAAGCTCTATTTGTCCTTGTGCATACAAAACCAATTCAAATACATAAAATATATATATATATTATTTTTATTTCCCCAATAAAAATTAATAGCTTATTTCGTCTTAAGTGAACATATATTCCATATATAATTTCAACATCTTCCCAATTAAACAAGATATTATATGATTACCCCAGAGTGTAGCTCCGTTGGCAGGGCGTGCTTTGGGATTTCCTCTCATGAGATGAGCCAATCAATGCATCCCGAGTTCGATTCCTGTGGCTGGCTCCTGAATTTACCATCTCTATGGGCTGTGGGGTCAGCTGTCACAGGGCGTGGGATTAGTCATGCGGACCGTAAAACAGACGCGTAGACACCCAACGATATTCAAAAAAAAAAAAAGATATTATATGATACCAATTATTTTTTTCAAGAAAAGGTAATGCATTAAAAAGAAAGACCAAACAAGGAGCTTGGATTTCAAGGAGCTAATCAAGGAACAAGAAGCTAGCTACAAAGGAGCTTGCATCATCTAAACAATATAATGGAAAGAAGGTGCACACAAATCAGCCCCTCAAGTCAAAAATAATTTATTCAAATTCCTCCCAATTGAGTGTGTTCGTGTTTGGGTTAGTCAACTCCAACTATGAAGATTTGATAGACATTTTTGTGAAATCAAGGAGGCGTTAGAGTGGTTATGTTTGAAGACTCTCCAGTTTCTCTCCTTCCAAATTTCCCAACAAATGACAGCCAGGATTGCCAGTTTAAAAATTCAAATATACCCCTTGCTTCTAGTAAAACCCCAAGCACTGAATAGTAAAGCCAACTCATTAGGCATAATCTATTGAAGATTCATTTGATGCCATAATAAAACCCCAATATCTATCTGGGCAATGTAGGAATAGACAGTTCACTCTTTTGCTTTCCTTCATACAAAGAATGCACATGAATGCCATTTGACATCCCCTCTTTTGCATGTTATCAACTATAAGGATTATGTTCTTCACTGCCAACCAATAAAAAACACTAATTTTCGAGGGCGTGAAGAGATTCCATATTACCTTGAGGCACATCAAACTCAATATGGTGATACTAAAAAGATAGGTGATTGTACAGATTAGCCATCGAGAAAGTCTGTGAACTCATGACGTCCCACGCACACATGTATGACTCCCCTCTATTGATTTTAATCTCATATAAAACTTCAAAGAAATCGATCATTTGGACAACCTCTTTGCCTCTCACTTGCCAAAAAGAGGACACATCTTAGAAAGATTGTTGTTGGAGTAGCACGTAATCTCAGCCTAATTATCCATCCAGAATTTTGATTTTTTTTTTTTTTTTTGCCATCTCCAATTTTTAATCGTAATTTGTTCCCACATAAATACTTTCAGCTTGACAAAGTTCTTCCACAACCTCCTTACTGCCAGAAGGTAAAACTGGAACCTAGTCGTTGGTATTGTACTTGTATTTGATACAAATCACTTTTCTACAGAGTGCCTTGTCTCCCCTGCGAAATCTTCAAAGCTATTTACCCACTAACGTTGTATTCATAAACTTCAACATCTTTATTCCCAAGCCTCCTCGAAATTTCGATTGTGATACCAATCTCCTGTTCGCTAGAGGATATTTGAAATCATCTGTCAAGCCTTTCAATAAAAAAAATTCCTCTGCAAATTTTCTATCATGTGTGTAACTTTTTTAGGTATCGAAAAGATGGACATGAAGTAAATAGGCTAATTGGAAATAACAGAATTAATGAGAGTCAACCTACCACCCAATAAAGGAAATTTAGATTTCCAAGTAGCCAACTTCCGCTCCATCTTCTTCATGATCGAGGTCCCAAATACACAGAGAGCATGATTTAACTCCCAAGGAAAGACCCAAGTACACGGTGGGAATGGCACCCAATCTGCAATTTAAGATTTTGGCCATGTTATCAGCATCATCCTGAGATCCTGTCAAGAAAATGAGGCTTTTGAATAGATTAACTTTCAATCCTATGACCACTTCAATTCTGGACGTGATGGGTAAAGAAGCTAGTTCAATAGATTAGGATTAGATTATATAGCAATTTCAAATATAGGGATACTTACAAGTAAAAGCATTTTTGAATTTGATTATAAAGCAACTTTGAATATAGGGATACTAACGAGTAGAAGTATGGAAATTATGGACATAATGATTAAAAAAAATTAATCTAATATGTTTTTAAGAAACTTAGTGGGTGAGAGAAGAAACTAGAGAAATCGGAAAGAAAAAAAAAAAACAAAGACAATTCAGTATTCAAATTTCAGTATACTGGACAAGAAAAACATAAGAATAAGGCGTAAAAAAAAAAAAAAAATTAGTGATATAGATGTCAAAATTGTAGAGGATAGAATTATAAAAATCAAAATCATCTTAGGCCAAAAGATAATAAATGTCATTAGTGCTCATGCCCCTCAAGTATGCTTAGCAAAAAACCTTAAAAGATAATTTTGGAAAGATATAGATATTATTATACAAGGGGATCAAGGATTGAGAAAATATTCATAGGAGTTGATTTAAATGGATATGTTAGAAGGAATAACAAAGGTTGCGAGAGGACACATGAAGAACATGGATATGGAGAAAAAAATAAGTTTGAGGAAATAATCTTTAGACTTCACCATGTCATATGACTTTATTACAATGAGTACTTTAAAAAGAGAGAGAGAACACATAATAACCTTCAAAGGTGGACAAAATAAGTCAAATAATTTTTTTCTTACCTCAGAGAGTAGATTCTTTTTCATGTAAGGATTGTAAAGTTATCTCAGGGGTGAGCTTAACCACACAACATAGAGTTCTAGTGCTAGATATACATTTTGTGGCTGAAGAACTCACCAATTGGGATGTTCTTTTAGAGCAAAAGTGGTTGAAACAATTGTTCTTCACTCAGTTTAGAACATGAATTGCTTGTGCAAGTTTTTAATGTCTGCAAAATTTAAAATCAGTTCAAATGCTGAACCCAAACAATTACTTTACACATCAGTCACTTTATTTCTTGAACCCGAACAACTACTGCATCAAAGCAAAATTGATCCCCGGGTTCAAACCTCACTTCAATATCTTCAAAGCTCTGCTCGACCCTCAAGTCTTTACTCACTATTAAGCCTTCCTGCATACAACAGTTTGACAAAAAATTTTGTTTACTCCTTTAAAATTGATTTGCTACATTTCACCCCAAAAGAACATTCCAACTCAAAAGAAAATAAATAAATAGACCTAGGATTAGGAAATGATGTTGCAAGAATGAATATAAGAAGGAAAATTTTTCTTCTCATTAGCCCAATCTAGAGTCTCTAGATACCAATACCATCAATAGTCTCAAATTCATAGCTAGAAAAACACTAATAAGACTATATATATCATTAGATCATCTGAGTAATATTGCTTCAAAGCAATATTTTATAGACCATATTTGATTACGTCCACCCTATCAAGAAGAATAAAGCTATAGTAGTTCTTTCAACATTCTCCTCTTAGAAAATAAATAAATAAATAAGGCTACATAATACTTTTGCCCCCCAACATTTCTCCCCCAATTAAAAACAGAGCATGCAAGATACAAGGGGGAGGAGGGTAAGCATCCCACTGTAGAGATAAATAACCAATGGTCTCCAAGAAATTATATGAATGGTTCCTACCATAAAGACACATTGATCAATATAGCACCAATATCTAAAGACATAACCTTGTTACAATCCTAATTAGATGAAATTCAATAATGGGAAAGGAGCAGATTGATTGCTGGGGAAAACTAATTAGATGAAATTCAACAATGGAGAAGGAGCAAATCAAAATTAATTGTTCTAAAACCTCGTGCTAATCTTTATGATGCATGAAGCCCAAAGCATCTGAAAGACACCTACTATTTCTACTGAGATGGCAAAGATAATAACATGTGGAAAAAGACTGAACTGGCCGAAAAAATTAACCTTACCTTTTCTACAAATTCAGATATGGCATGGTTGATTACTTTCTTTATTACTTGCTTGTAAACTTTAGAGGGTCCAAGAACTTCCAGAAGAATGTCTCTGGGTATCTGCCAGGCATGGAAAAATAACCATAAATATAGCAACAGTTCCACAACAGCCAAGATCAATTATAACATGCATATGCACATTTCTATATTTGTTTCTACAGCTCCTTAAATAGCTAAAATTCGAAAAATACTCTCACTTTCCCCCTCTATGTGCAAGCATGAATCACTACATCTAACTTTGTGATGTCTCCATTGCAAAGAAACACAGATTCTGTTCCTTAATGTGTCATATAGAACAATTGGAGAGATTTGTTCCTTAATGTGCCATAAAGGACAACTTGGATTTGTTTCAGTTACACAAGGATTGCCTTCAAAGATTCAGTTACTCTGCTTAAATTTGCAAAAAGCAGTGGATTACTGATGTTTCCAGCTGGCATAGTGGGCAAATTGTGGATAATCATTGAACCCACCAATCCAATATGTAAAAGGAGGAAAATTTCAGATTTTTTATTTAAAAAAAAAAAGTAAGAGAACTTTGATATTGCTGAATATGATTCAAAAGCATAAGAAAAAAAATTGCATTATCGGTTAACAGCCTTTACAATTATGTACAAATGTACAAACAAGAAGCACTCCGAAACTTGCACCCACCAATGACATCAATCTACAAGTTCCTTGACCTAGGAACATGCCTGCATCATTGTTTGCCAATTTATTTACAATTCACAAGTAAATTATATAAATTAAGTGAAATAAAACAAAAGGAAACAAAAACTTACATTAGGTGTTTTTCCTGATTATGCCCAAGTTGTTTGTCAGAGATGAGAAAAGCCAAAGGAAAATATCAGTAAAATGTTAGTCTTGGGGAAATAAAAGAAAGATGAAGGGGGCATTGAAAAGCATTCATCACATTATAATAAGAAACAAATAGCTGAAAAGGATGCTGGCTTAAGTTATAAAGGATTTGGCAAATAGCAACTTAGAATTACGTGAATAACCAATAAACAGGCCTGCAAAAAGATAAAGAACTCAGTGTCCCCTGTGACACAAGCAATTTGGGAGTGAGTCATCGTCTCTCAAAGAAGACACCATCCTGAAGAACTAAGTCAAGGAAAATGAAATGAAACTGGTTGCAGCTGATATGTTATGCCCACAATCTCAACTTTATGTTTCTTAGTCATTGCTAGAATGCTCATGGCATCAATATCATACTCTATGCACTCTGAAACCTGTTATAGTTTGAGATTTTTTGTCTCTCTTTAGATGGACATATCTAATACCTATTCCTAAATTTTGAATTATCAGAATATAGCATTATAGAAAAAATTTAACATTCCTAAATTTGGGCATCAAATTACATAACCAGAGGTTGGCATCTACATTTAGAAATCAACAAGCCAATATCCAAAGTTCTTTTATTCAATAAATAGTATTCTAATAAACACCATTATGAGATCTCACTACTAGCATAAACTACCTTGTTTGGGGGGGAAGGGGGGGGGAGTGATGAAGAACAAGTAGTCGAATGAGCACACTGGCTGGGATTAGTAGTTTTAGGATTAACTATATTTACGTTATTCATAATTTTTCAAATTCTAGCTATTTGAGGTTCTTTGTTCTTTTAATTAATGAGGAGTTATTTTATAATTTTAGATTTTATTATTTTCCTATAAATGTAGATTTCTGCAAATATTTTACCAGTTTTGAAGTATTAAATCTTCATCTAATCTCTCGTCTCTCTCCTTTTTCTCATGCTCTCTTTTTCCCTCAATTCTCTCATTTCTACTATGCTGGGTACGACATTTTTCTTTTTTTTATTCCATTCGCAATTTTAGGATTTCAAGTTATTTGGGGTCTATTTTGATACTTCCGTTAATGTGAGATTACTTTGTAAGCTTAGATCATCTAAGCCCATAGTTTGCACTTGACAGAAAATGCTTAATAAACCAAGAATTGGGAATAGTGTTCCAAAAAGTGGCAAATATTTGTTCTGGAACTCTAAATCTAGCGATCCATAGTAGGAGTTGATATTTTAATACAATATGCTTTTTTATCATTAAAAGTGGAGAATTATAGCATTATACTTCTATTTTAGTCATTAATCTATTTCACAACTTAAATATCCCCTCCAGATTTACAAACACCTTTTCTCCAGAATATACAAGTGCCATTACACATTTTCACCAACATAAAATTATACCCCTAACATGCAGCATTTAGGGGATGTGTTGCACCATGATTCCTTCCTATTCCATGAGCCTGAACATTCTCCATTCTATATAAAATTGTTTTAGCCAAAATATAGGCTTAAGCAAGTATTCTCTCTCTCTCTCTCTCCTTCCTACTTTCTCATTCTCAAATGTCAATACTGGTTTAGCTATAGAAGAGACTTCTCCATTTTAAGGCCTGCACAAACTATTGCCAGTATGTCTCTAACAGAGTCATCTTTGATTCATATGTAAGACAGGTCTCTTGAGCCTATTTGAACAAGACTTGATATTAGTTTATTACATTCTAAAGATCTTAAGCGTGATATTTTTCTTGAATGTATTAGCTTTAAAATATCTCAGTGTGTCTTTAATAATGACTATGTAGAGTTGCCCGCGAGCTTTGCTTCTCAAGGCGTAAAGAGTTGGGTAAAGGTAAGGAAGATCCAGGGTTCAAATATTACAAACTAAATAAATAATAATAATAATAATAATAATAATAATAATAGTGATTTTATTTTTTAAGGAACTAAGGTTCGTATGATAGAATTTACAAAAAAAATTGTTTCCTATATATGCTAATTCTAATGAATCTCAAATTACATGTTTTGGACTATGGTGCCAGGGAAGCCTTGGAACCACTTAGTTTGGAGGGCTAAGGTGCCAAGGAAGATTTGGGCTTTTTCCTGGACCATAATCCTGGAAAAGATCAACACGCATGATCTGCTTCAGAGGAGAAGACCCTATATGGCTCTTAGTCCTGATATGTGTGCTGCATGTGTTGTGAAAACAATGAGTAAAATGTCCATCTCTTTGTGCATTGAAAGGTGGCATCACAGCTTCAGAATGCCCTTTTCTCTGGCAGGGGAACCATGGATGGCTCTGGGAAAATTGAAGAGTTGCTTTTGGTTAACTTCAGAGGTTTTGGAAAGAATAAGAATGATAGAGCTCTATGTTGTGCAGCTGTTTTTTCCATCCCTTGGATCATGTGGATTGAAAGGAATGCTAAGATTTTCAGAAGTCGATCTACCTGCTCATGACTTTGATAGGGCGACTTTCCTAGCCTCCTTGTGGGTGCACTCATTGGGTTTCTTTAGGGGTCTTCTGCTGTCTGACCTTACTATAGATTGGAAGGCAGCATTCTTGTAATGGAGTTTTGGCTTGTATTTTGCTTTTTCTTATTTTGGCATTAGAAACACTTTTTTTTTTTTTTTTTTTTTTTCTCAGCTTTTCTACTTGCTTGAGGTGGACTCCTTGTCCTCCAATCATGCAATCCTTTTGTCAGGTTTAATCATATTGTCCTCTTTTTCTATCCAAAAAAATTATAAAAACTAAGAAAATATCATATGAATGGAGGAAAAACACTTTAATACCTATATACAAAAATAAAAATATTCAAAATTTTAATAACTATCGTGGAATTAAGCTTATGAGTCACACAATGAAACTGTGGAAAAGGGAAGTTGAACAAAGATTAAGGCTAGAAATGAAGGTCTTAGAAAATCAATTTGGTTTTATGCCTAGGAGATCTACTACAGAAGTTACATATCTTTTAAGAAGACTAATGGAAAAGTTTAAGGAAAAGAAAAGGAATTTGCATATGGTATTCATTGATTTAAAGCAAGCATATGATAGGGTACCTAGAGAAGTTCTATAGTGGGTTTTAGAAAAGGAAAAAAAAAAAAAATGGGAGTATGTAGTAGGTATACCAGTATTTAAAAAGGCAAAGGTGTAAGGCGAGGCGTTTTAGCCTCCACGAGGCAAGGCATAAGCCTCAAGGCATTGAGGTGTAAGCATTTTGGGATTGTATTTTTTAAAAGAATTAATAAATAAATAAATTATAATAGTATAAAAATGAGAAAAATGTTAGAATAGTGGAGAAAAAAATAAAAACATAATTCTTAAGTATTAAAAATAAGCCATAAGTTTTCAAACAAAAGAGAAATATGCCACATTACAAATTTCTCCAACCTGTTAAGGGGCTGTTTGGGAGACACCTAAAACTTCTCTAGCCTTGAACCAAACTTTCATGAGAAAATGGAAATAATTTTTAATATTCATTTAGTCAACTCTAGTTGATTGTAAAAATAATATGGTCCAACCAGTCGGACAGAGACTTCGAAATAGAGAACCGAGGCTTCCTCGAGCTTCGTCAATGCGTAAGAGAGAGCAAAGGCTTCGAGAGAGAGTAGAGGCTTCGTTGAGAGAGAGCAGAGGCTTCGTCGAGAGAGAGCAGAGGCTTCTAGATGGAGCAAAGGCTTCGTCAAGCTTTGTTAAGGCTTCAAAAAAGAGAGTAGAGGCTTCGTCAAGGCTTCGAGAGAGAGCAGTGGCTTCATCGAGCTTTGTCGAGGCTTCGAAGAGAGAGCAGAGGCTTTGTCAGGCTTCGTCGATAGAGCAAAGGAAAAGAAGCTTCGCGGGAGAGAGAGGGAGGATAGGGTTTCATGCAATACCGAAAGGCGTACGCCTTGACGCTGAGGCTTAAAAAAGCGAGAATTTTTGTTTGATGTGTATGCCTTTTTACTTGATGCGTACGCTTTTATGGAGTGGTGCCTTTTCACTCATGCCTTGGTGCATTTTTGTCCTAAAACGCCCTCAAAAATGCCTCCAAAATCACTGAGGTATACTAATGTCATTAAGGATATGTACAATAATGTAACGACTAGCATAAGGACTATAGATAGAGAGACTAGAGAATTTCCAATCACAATAGGTGCACATCAAGGATCTGCTTTGAGCCCTTATCTTTTTGATTTAGTGATGAATCAACTGACTAGGAGTATCCAAAATGAGGTTCTATGGTATATATTGTTTACAGATGATATTGTGTTGATTGATGAAACTGGGGGTGGAGTAGAGGCTAAGTTATAATTATGAAGAAGAGCTTTAGAATCTAAAAGCTTTAGGATAAGTAGAAATAAGACAGAATATATTAAATGTATTTTCAATAATAGAAGGAGAAATATCGGAGAGAAAGTTAAATTTGATGATGTAGAAACAAATAGCACTTGATTTCAATACCTTGGATCTATTATGCAAGTTGAAAGAAATTGAAAAGGATGCAAGGCATAGAGTTAAAGCAGGTTGGGTAAAATGGAGAAATACTTCAAGTGTGCTTTGTAAAAGTAGGGATACCCTTAAAATTGAAAGTAAATTTTTATAGGATGGCTACAAGACCAGCTATGTTATATGGATCAAAATGTTGGGCAAATAAGAAACAAGATACCCAAAAAGTGAAAGTTGCTAAGATGAGAATGCTTAGATGGATAAATGGTATAGCATTGAAAGATAAATTAAAAAATGAACATATTTGCAGTAAGTTAGACGTAACTCCTATAGAAGATAAGATAAGGGAGGGAAGACTCAAATGGTTTAGGCACTTGCAATGCAGGCCACACAACGCACTAGCAAGAAAGAGTAAGTTGTTGTGAGTAGGAAAAGGGTACGGAAAGACCAAAATAACTTGGAATAAGATAGTGAATAAGGATTTAATAGCCCTGAATTTGTTGAAAGAAATTGTGCATGATCGCATCCAAGGATTCATGTAGCCGACCCCACCTAGTGGTGCTTAAGGCTTGCTTTTGTTGTTGTGTATTGTTGAAGTACTCGATACTTTTCAAGTTTGCTACATTGACCCAAGTACAACAAAGTATGACAAGTAAAGAGTGATGATGCCAATGATGATGGTAGACACCAACTATTCTAGGCATCATATTTGGCAATTGCTGTGCTGGTTAGATTACAATAATTGTGTACCCTAAGTAGAAACATCTTGCGGCAGCTAGGATGAAAATTCACTAGCTTAATGAATTCATTAAAAAATTCACAACAAAAATCAGTAATTTTGATGAAAGCAACTGAATCAATTTTGGTTGATTCCTAAAAATAACACCAGTAGCTTTCGTAAAACTATAAAGTTTAAAATTTTTGTTTACCTCCTTTTACTCTTCGAAAGCCTGGAATTGGTTGAGCATCGGCAACCATTTTGGAGAACACATTGTCAAAAATTGCTTGAGTTTTGACACCAGATACCTCTACGGTCATCTGCTAAATGGTCAAGAATACAATTCAAAACTAAGAACCATAATTAGAATTTACAGAGTCTTAAGCATTTATCTTTATACTCAGGATCCTGTCCAGAGATTCTATTAAACTGAAAGGCCATCATGATCTTGAGTTAGTTATTGTCCTTAAATCATCATTAGTGTTACATCTACCTCATGTATATCTGTCTCTAGGTACATTGTCAGTCAACAAATGTTTTCTAAAATTTGTGGTCAAAATTAAGAACTATAATTATGATCTACTTACATAGTATTAAGCATTTATCTTCATACTCAGCATCCTATTGAAAGAGATCCTATTAAATTCAAAGGTCATCACGACCTCAGGTTAGTTATTGTCCTAAAACCATTATTAGTTTTACATCTACCTCATGTATATCATGTCCTCTTGGTGTATTTTCAGTCAAGAAGTGTTTCCAACTGGTCTAAATGAAATGCCATTCATACCTTTATTTCTTTATCATCATTAATACTGGTAGCAGTCACAGAGAAGTCCTTGCATTGAGATGAAGAGGCTTGAATATCTTCCACACCTAATGCAGGAGAAAGCATCAAATAGAGAAATGAAAAAATAAAATAAAATAAAAAAACACCAGATAGAAAAGAAAGACCACAATTTATTTTAATGTACAATGGGTGAGAGTATGAAGCAGTACTGCTGCACCAATGAAGCACTGGTTAATATTATCTGGATGACAAACCAATCTTTGCCTTATCTAGGTCTTTTTTATTATGATCTAGTCATAGTGTCCTTTACAAAGTCCAACTTTCTACATAAGCTTCACTTATGAGTATTTCCAAAGTGTATTTATGATGTCTTTGAGTCTAGAGAAGTCAAAACAGTTGTAGTCAACAATAGTTCATTTTCCTAAGCATGTTTAATCTGAAAGGTTGTCATGTGCTTAAATTTATTTTAGTCCAGGATTTTCCCTGTCCAACTCTGAGCTGTTCAGAATTTTCCTAATAATTTGGAAGAGTGGATTGAGGATTCTCCCAATGGCTCCTTCTGTACCCTCCACCACTGCATTTCAGCAGGAGAGGATCATTCTTCGTCACTAAATCTCTCTTAATACCCCTAATTTGTCAGATTAGATATCTGACAGATCCTACAGTGTATTTCCACCATGCACACAGCATCAAAGTAGCCACTTGAAGGATACCAATAACTTATTTATGCACCTGACGATACAGCAGAAACTGCAGGAATGTAGCTTGCCCTGTAAAAGAAAGAGAATTTTTAACACCAAAAAGAAGAATATTCCCAACTTTAACTCAAAAAGGGCTTTACATTATTACAGTTCTCTAGAAAAGGAAGAAAATGGAAAGAAGACTCACAAAGATCAATCAAGCAAGCACTGAATTAAACTGTGAAAATAAATCAAACAATAAGAATAGTCACCTTAATAATTCAAAAGAATTTAATCTTTATATAGAATGGGATATAGAAAAAGATTAGCATAATAGTTGAGATTAAGGAAAATTTATTATGCTCTACTCAATAATTAGTGAAATTTCCAAAGGGACGTTGTAACGACCCGGCCCTTTACACGGACCCAGGTGTCACTCATTCATACATAATACCTATACATGTTCAAGATACGTAAACAACCCGCCCTAACCAAGGACATACGGGTATAAATCATACATAATTTTGATGTAAATGTCGTGGAAAAACATAAACATCCATTGGGATTTCTATTAGTCTTATACCAAAGTTTACTAATACATCAACAATTACATAAAACCAGACATAGAATAAATCTTGTTATTACAACCCTCCAAAAAGGACTTTCATCTAGGTTTAATACAAGATTCAAATGCTTACGTAAGCTAACCAAAAATAATCTCCTCAGTCCCTTTAGCTACTAGGACCGACGTATTGATGGACCTGAAAACAAAGGTTGTATACTAGGGTGAGACACCTCTCAGTAAGGAAGAAAGAATTACAACACTGTGTGACTGCATATATGCACATTTTCATACGAACTCATACATTTGAAACATTTATTATAATACTATATCGTATAACATTTATCTACGCATCAAGTATTTAAATCATGCATATGATTACTAGAACAATGACCAGCTTGTCATACATGTATTGCATGTTTACCCCGTGGCACGGGTTGTGCACTGATATCTCCAACAATGCCCTATTCGTGCAGGCATATGTCAAGTATCTATATATAGTCCGACTGCCCCCATCAACTTTCTTAATTCACCAGTGGTTTCATTACTCCTGCTAGCCGACTATCTATGCACCCAAACTGATTTTAAACATGAATGGTTGCACTATACCCTTCTAGCTGAGGAATATTCCTGCCATTGGGAGTTATCTTTCAACTACATAACTGAAACTTTTTCAATTTCTAACTGGAGTATCTTTCAACTCTTATTACTGGAGTATCTTTCAACTCCTTTAATAGCAAGTTGTGGTTCTATTTATCATATATACAATTTATAACAAAATATAGTAACCTATGCAATTCCAGTATTTTCAAAAATTCAAATAATCACATCGGGTTCAAACCGGCGCCTATCCACTCGGTTCACCCCTTTTCATAAATACAGCTCAATGTATCACTGGCCTCTGTTTTCCACATGTTCAGTATAACAAATTGGAACTCCGTTCCCATAATTTATATCAATAGTATAGAAAATTCATACATTTCCATTTCAACATATATCACACGAGTTTAGTCCAAAAATCCGCTAAATGATATAGATCCAGTAAACATCATTTGAAAGGAAAAGTAAAGGATTCAAGCATCTCCTATTACAATATAAATGCAAATAAGTGATTTTCGTAAGATTTGGAGATCATACGCCAAAATCCTCGTTTTTACCAAAAACCGTAAAATCATAAAACCGGCATTTCTACTCAGTAGAATTTAGCAACTAAGTAGTTAAATCATACATATAAGTATAAATTAGCTTTTTAACGGTTTAGTTTTTCCAAAAATGTTGTTGTAATCAAATTCCCCTTACCTTAAACTCGAAACAAAACTACGTTCGGAAACGATCCAAACCGACAACCCAGAATCCCGAAAACCTAAAATCACAAGACATAATCTTACTATATTTTCTACTACTATCCAAATATCCAATCAAAACTAAGATCAGATCCCTACCTCGATTTTTAGGAAAGACACGAAAATCTCCAAAACGACGATCCGATCCGCTAAAATTGTAGAGTTTCCTCTTCTGATCCATGCAGTACCCTCCGTTTTTGGAAACAGACGACGAACAGCGAAGGATCTTAGAGTGAGAGAGAGAGAGAGAGAATGAGAGAATTTATAGAATAAAACTTAACTTAACCTTTAAGTAATCTAAATAAATATCTCCTCCAAGATATTTATATACAAATATCTCAAAATATCTCTTTTCAAAATATCTTCACCAAAATATCTCAATATCTCTTTATTTATTTTTTATTTATTTATTATTTATTAATTATTATTACTAGAATTTTTTATTTTTTATTTTTCGGGGTCGGGTTACTACAAACGTGCATGCATTTTATATTAACTAAATTTTCATATATTGTTTCAAAACGTGTTCAGAATAAGCCCATTACTTTTGTGTCCATTTACTTCAGCTTATACTAGTTCAAAAATAACTGGATAACTATTTCAACAAATGATATCATTCTCAGTTCATTCGTAACACCTCCATATTAGACTACCTAATTCTGTCCTTGTTTATATCAAAATTTGTATTTAACAACATGGCAGCCTTTTGGCCAAGGAGAGCTGGCCAATCAAAAGTTGAGATGTTGCTAAGGGAAGCTGCCCAGTGTGCTATAACTATAAGAAGCTAACTGCCTGATCATCCATAAAGAAAATGAAAGGAAAAACTGCTTTCAGTTAATACTTTATAGAGCATGCCACATGATGGGCAAGTGTAGATGAGAATCAGAAGGATATGCCCACCCATAGTTGTGGTGCAGCATGGTCTAAAATTTCCACAACATTGTTGAAATTTTTGCTTTCCATCATGACCGCACTTTCGTACCCGAATAGCAGTTAATTTCCTTCTTACAAAATTGACGTTGAAAATGTCCATAAATCACCCAAAATTTATCGAAAGATTTCAGTGAAATTTTTCAAAAATTTGACAATGGAAAGAATTTTTTCTTAAAATTGCAAATTGAGATTCAAACCCCAAAAAATTGAAATTCCTCTTTCAATAAATCTTTGTTTCTTGAAACAAAAGATTATTACAAACGCCAACTAATAGATTTCTGAAATATTATGCAAAATTGAAATTACATATTAGTAACAACATTTTCCTCAACCATTAATGCATAAATTATTATATTTGCATAATAACTAATATACGACTTATTTATGAATATCATTTATATTAATTGAATGTGTTTAATATGATTATTGTATTAAAATTATTGCCCGGTATACACAGCATGCCCGCTACTAATGTAATTATTTACAATTTTTTTGTTATAAATCTTGCCCAATTATGTGTTGGAAATAGAGAATTCAAGACTACTTTTATATGGAGAGAAATGAAGAAAGAAACATGGAACATTTGAAACTTTGATTCCATTTTATTGTAATGGCTTGAGTTGAGTACATGGCTTATATCATCCAATCCAAATGATTTGTACCAAATACAGTCACAAGTTCAATTAATTTCCACACTCCAACTCAAACTTGATTTTTCTTTTTCATGCCAAATAGGCTACTTAATTTACAGATATCATCAAACATGAGGGATTTTGTGAAAATAACTACAACTTGATCTTGAGACTTCATGAACTTGAGTTGCACAACAATGGATTGGATCGATCTTATTTCTGCATTCTTCAACAATTTAATTCCATACTCTAAGGGGGACTAATGCCTTGCAGTCATCCATCCGAAATTTTTTGGGAACTTTTCACGTGCTTTCTTGAGAAACAAAGATTCCTTCCTCCTTTTGCATTACTTCTATGTCAAGATAATATGACATGTTCCCAATATCTGCCATCTCAAACTTTGTTGTTGCCTCTTTGAGTGCTTCAAACATGCTTTTATTTCCTATGAAGATGTTTGTTCCATCATTGCGCACCCCCTGTGAGATGGTATGATCGTCTTGCTATGAAAATTGTTTAGGCACATGGCAAACAAATGAATCACTTATCTCAATGTTGCCATAAGAACGACAATGACAAGTCTTAGGCAACACATGATTGTCTCTTGGACATATAGCAGTCGCCCATGCAAGGCGAACCATTTGTTTCCAAACCATCCAGGGAATTGCAAGGAAGATCATCCCATCCATCCGGAGGTCATCCACTCACCATGTGAGGCAAACAATTAATTGTCAATCCAAGCGACAGAGATCGCTTAGTGCAATCATTGGGTATGAGAGTCAACCATAATAATTGAACCATTAATGCTTAGAAATAGTCTCAATTTATGACTAGGCCTTTTAATGGTTTGAATATAAGACTCATAACCATAGTTAAATTTAGGGCACAATTTGAGGTAAATTGTAATTCCAAATTTGACTTATGGAGGTTATAAATATGTGATTAATTTCAATTGTACTAGAACTTCAGCTCAATCAAACTCAATTCACACAATGTGACAAACTATTAACACCTGGGCCTTTGTGTCGCTTTATCTTCTATTTCTATCTCTTAGTGCCTCTACTTCCCTATCTCTATCCCTCTCTCTCTCCCTCTCCATATCTCTTATCTAATTCTAGTCACCTCCCTCATTTTTCTTTCCCCATTCTATGATTTCTACGACTCTCTTATTATTCATATCATTGCATCTCTGACGGATTTGGCATAACAAGCCCATTTCACTGAAATTACCATCTCCTCGTCTCAATCACATCATCACTTCAAAAGGTGTTCGATTTTTTATCAAACAAAAGATTAATCATCAACATACAAACATAAATTGTAACATATCTCCAATTCCATTTGCCTTAATGTAGAGAGCATGCTCACAATGGCATTTATTTTCTTGAAAATATTTTTCAATTCAACTAAACCAAGCCTGAAGAGCTTGTTTCAAACCATAGAGTCCTTTGAAGAGCTTGTTCCATGGAAACCTCCTCTTAGATGAATCTTCCATCTATTCTGAGATGCTAACAAGATAATGAATAAATTGTTTATAAACGAGCAAATGGTGCAAATATGTACACCATTATCAATGCCCACTGCCAAGCCTTTAATTTTATCCTAATCTTGAGTACAAAGTTGGTCATGGGGAGAGAATACATTTATGGGATGACAAATGGATGGGGGAGGTGCCTTTGGCTCCTGCATGTCCTCATCATTTGGGTTTATCTTCGTGAAACATTTTTTTCTGCTTTCCTCCTGCAAAAGGATGGCATTCTTGGGATTTTCATTTTGCGAGAAACCTTAGTGAGCAAGAGATAGAAGCTGGCACTGTTAACCAATTTTCTTGATTCTTGTCATATTCATTTTAGGGAGTGATAAATAGGTTTGGAGCTTAGAATCCTTAGATTCTTTTGGGCAATTCTCTTGCAAATTTTTTCATAGTTAATTTGTGATCCCACCTTGTTACTCCTTGAGTTGGAAAGCTAAAGATCCATTAAAAATAAAAGCTTTCACTAGACTGAGATCATAGCAAAAATCGATGCCAATGACTTGCCTCAAACGACAAGACCAAATAAAGTATTATCACTTGACGTTTTTGTCCTTTATTTATAGAGTGGACTTGACCACATTTGTTTATTCACCATCCCTTCACTTTGGCGATTTGGAATAAGTTGTTCGGTATTTTTAGCAAAAAATTGGTCTGTCCCTCCATGTTGAAGCCTTTTTGTCCTATCATGTTTGGGGAATTGGTATGAGAAAGGAGGGGAAAGCTTTGCGGCGGTACACTATTATGATGATTGTTTGTTGTGTTTCGCTGCAAATGAATACCAAAATTTTTAAAGGTATGGCTACTTCTAATAACTTACTTAGTAGAGAGGATGTGTCAATGTGGGTTTCAACTAATTGCTCCTTTCATCATGTTTCCCTAGATTGAGTTTGTTTTTCTTTGATCCTGTAGTTGTTTTCATTTTGCAAAGGAAGGACGTCTTGTTCTTGTTGTTTTTATTTTTCATCTTTTATCATATTTTCTCACCTTTTCTAATCAACTCCAATATCAAAAGAAAAAAAATTTAATCGTGATATTCCTATTCTTCTATGATCTATCATCATCCAAGGATCATAATTTCAATTTTGGCTAAACTTTTGAAACTTCATTACAAAGATTTCAATGTTGATGTTGATGTCAAGTTCAATTTCGATCTAAAAATTGATGAAAATTTACAATGAAGAATGGAATTCTTTTATGAAACTTTAGAAACTATTAACAAACATAACTAAATAATTATAAATAAAATACATCATGGTGTATATGGTGCCAATATCGTAATATAATAATGACATTAAACATATTCAAATTTATAAATCAGTTTAAATATTATTTATTATACAAACTAGCCATGGACACATACTATGTACGTGCTCCACAACTTCCTATTTTTTAAAATTTTTTTTAAATTTTTTAAAATTGTTTTAAAAATAAAAAATTAAATAGTATAAGGGCACTTTGGGATAGTTGTAAATAGTTATAGGGATATATTGGGATAATTATAAGTAGTTATGGGGATAAATTTGACATAATTATAAGGGCATTTTGGAATAGTTGGGGGTAGTTGAAGGAGTATTTTAGAATAATCATTTGTAGTTATAGGGATAAATTTGACATTTTTTTAAAATGACACCAAAGGGAGAATCCCCTTTATAGTATTAGAGATACATATAATTTAGAAATAAATGGTCAAATAAAATGTTGAAAGTAATGTCTAAGATTAACTCTTCATACAATTTCAACGTCTAAAACCCATTTGTATCCTTTCTATAAATAAGAAAAGAAAAGTTGAGAGAAATTTTAATTTGGATTTTAAATCTCAAATTTTAACTTCAAGGAAATTTCATTGTATAGTTAACATTTTGATAAAATTTTATTAAATTTCAAGCTTTAGATAAATTTTAGTGATTCGTGGAAATTTCGACAAAAAATTTGTATAATGGGAATCAATTGCCATTTCGATTATGAGGGCAGTGGAAAGCAAAATTTTCAATTGCAATTTCGACAACTGCATGGAAATTTAAGAATATGTCATCATCTCATACTCATGTCCTTGCTATCTGCTCGCTTCTCAACTCTCTTGCAAGATCAAACCCATGTCTTGCAAGTTCCGGTTCCTAAAATATTTGTCTATAATAGTATTTAAATCCCATGTAAATCACAATAGACTGTTTTGATTTTCATGACTACCAATAACATCTAAACTAGTTTATGATAGATTACTTTAAAATCACCCACATGCATTCAAAACCTAGCAATTAATGCAAACATAGCATAGCTTCAATTCTAATAAGTTTTCAACAATAATGATAATAAAACTCAACTTTTGTAGATGTTATGACTGCCAATAAGTGTGCATGCAAATAAAATGGGCGTGGACATTAAACTAAAACATTAATCACACCTTTTATAAAACTTCTTGAGCAAAAAATCTAATTTGATGAGAAAAAAAAGTTACAGTGAAAGAAATTTTTTGTGCTTAGGTGATCAGATACACAAAAACTCATTTACAGCACATAAATTAGTACCACCTTTCATGAAATGGTTGAGCATTATATCTCATTCGAATGGAAGAACATGCTCTATCGGAAGAAATATTTGAAATGACAGCATCTGTGGACTGCTTGTGACTTATTATCTGCAAAAAATCACATGATTTCTCCAGTCAATATATTCAAGAAAGATCAATACACTAATCTTACAGGCAATAAGCTGAATTTTTTTTGTAGGTAACTTATTGACTAGGCAGGAAAAGGAAATTAAGAACATGGTTTGCATTGCTACACAAAAACCATTACTCAGTAACTGATACTCAAATGTGATGCAATCTGTGGTCAGAATATACTGTAGGATCTGTCAAATTAGAAATCTAGCATTACGGAGAATTGCAGGGAGATACTGTGGCAAAGTGAGATCCTCTCAGGCAGAAATGCAGTGGTGGAGACTTGGAAGGAGCCATCACACTTCCAAGTTCTTGAGAAAATTCTAAACAATCAGAGTTGATAACCAAAATGGAAAGGGAAATTTATGTACTCCTTCATTAATTGGACTAAAATAAATATAAGTACATGAGAGCCTTGCACATTAAATGTGCATAGGAAAATGAATATTGCTAATTACAGTTCAATTGACTCCTCTAGACTCAAAGAACTCGTTAATAACTTTGAAACTAGACTCATAAATGAACTTTGTGAATATTAAAATTGAACTTCAGAAATGACACACTACACTGGACCATATTAATGATATCTTGATAACAGTAATTAAAAGATATATAACTAAAAATATTAACTATGTTTTCACTGGTTTCCTCTTAAAAAAAAACTATGCTTTCACTGGCGCAGCAGTGCTGCATCAAGATGACTGAGAAAAAGAAAAAACGTAATTTGGAATCTAATGTTTAATATTCTAATGTTATTTTGTTTCCAGAGAACAGAAGCTTGCCTCAAGGCACTCAACTAAGGCAAGGATTTGTCTTCTCAAGTCCTAAAACTCTATTGTTTGCATTTAAATTTCTTTCCTTTCCTTATATAAGAAATTTATGGTTGAGGAAACAAAAAAAGAACAACAGATTAACTCCTAAAAGCACAAGCCATTTTTACCAATTCATACACTATAAGCAAAGAATCTGAACTAAAATTAAAATATTTTTTAACATCACTAATTACTAGTACAGAAGTGTCATTTGAAAAAGAAAAATAACGAATCAAAAGAACAAAAGTGCAGCGCCGAATGTGGACATCATTAGCTCAGTTTCCCCAAAAAAAATATTAGCTCAGCTAAGATCAAGAAAACAGACTCACCATTGCTTAAAATATTGAAGCACCCTTCCTGAAGAAGTCAATGCCACCAAATCAAATTCTATTGGGTTCTATTGGCTGCAACATAATATTAGATCAGAAAATTTTGTTGCGGATAAGGAAGAAAAATATTCTGTTTATGGATTAGTCATTTAAGTGGGTGCCCAACAGTGAGCCTACGATAAATTTTACAGTGCATCTCCAGTTAGCTTGAGAAGAAATTTCTCTTTAAAGTCCAAAAATGTTGACAAGGATTGAGGGACAAAAATGAGGAGAAAAACTGGAATCTGTTGGCAGGAAATCAACAGAAAAATCTTATAATTAGAAAAAAATAAATGAAACAGCAATTACGTAGGATAGAAAAAGGAAAAAGGAAAGTAGTTAATGGACTTTTTGACAGACATTAACCGCTGGTTTGGTTCGTGGAATACCTATTCCCTAGAATAAGCTCAAATATAGTGAAAATTTTGAGATTTTAGGTAACAAATATTCTCTATATGTTCCTTATAATTTCATTCAACAAGAAAGAAGTCGACAGTAAACAGTACCATGGTGGAACTTGGGAATAGTTATCCTTATCTATTCCTTATTATGGACTCAAAAAGTTTTACATTGTTACTTATTTTATGGTATCAACATAATTTTTTGTATAAATAATTGTAACTAACCTATTACAACTAATTTATTCCTATGAATAGACATTCCACAAATGAAACAAAGGGTAAGTTCACATTTGGTTCACAAAATAGAATAGGATAGGAATGAAATAGCATTTGTATAGGAATATAATAGTTTACCCAAAAAATGTGCAACTTAAAGATAAATGACCGTGCAAAAGATAATGTTATTCTAGACAAGGAATAACCATTTGCAGATGGAATATCAATTACTATTCCATTCTCATCCTATTCCAACATAACTGTAAAAACCTAAAACCTCATATTCATCCAGATACAGCTAAAACAGATGAAAAGGCCGAAATTTGAACCAAGCCCAGAAAGGCATGATGTTGAAGAAGACAGTTTTAATATCATACTCCCTATTGAGAAACTCTTTCTGTGGGGACAGAAAACACATAGAAACCAAATTCAGGGAACACTACTAGCGATGCTTAAAACGGTACGAATCTTTTACCCAGATAAGAAATTAAGACCTCTCACTGACCCAGAAATTAAACTCACCCGGACAATCCGAGCGGCCGCACAAAATGGCATTTTCAATCACTCAGAAAATTATGCAAACGAATTCAACTACACAGATGGGCAATGGAAAAACTGGAACTGCGGAGTAGATTAAATGATTCGACGAACTCAAAGAAACAGAAGAACAAGACCTGGGCATTCACATACCTTACGATTCAGAGTGAAGAGCAGTGTCCCAGCTGCTGTTTCCATGTCCTCTTCAACCCATTTCGGGGAAATATTTCCCAAAATAACTCTCACACGTACAGTAGCGAGATTTAGTTGACAAACGGGAGGACGGAAGGGAGACGATAACGAAGGGAAAGAACCGAAGAAGTTAATGAAGGGTTCCTTGGAATTTTCAAAAATGTTACTGGTTGCGGCTCGCGCGTGCTGGTAAAAATTATCACAATTTTTGTATTAAAGATCATTTTTAAAAAATTGTGACAACGGATTTTTAGTTCTTTTTTTTTTTATCTGTAAAGTTAAATGTACACCGGACATACCCACGAAGAGAGGGAAAGTAAACCCCAATCACAAATGCTTAGCATTACAATCACAAGGCAAGACCATAGGCCTTCCTAATAAAAAATTACAAATATCAGTATAGCAGAACCTATTAAAAGAAAAGGTAACTATACCTTATCCAAAGAAAAAAAGTCAAAATAGTCATACACCACTCTATAAGTATGTCTCTAAATCACTTTGACTACATCCCTTGGAGAAATATATTTACCTTCAAATTTCCTTTTATTTTAAAGTGTCAAATAAAGTATACTGAAATAGCCAGACAAACTTTCTTACCAATTGCCTGGATGCTAGTGCCTTTAGCTTCCTTGTATAACCATTTTAGGGCAGCCTTCATTTTAGACATTTCTCTAGAGATCCCTAGCCATTCACAAACCATCTCCCATACTTCTTTAGTGAATCGACATTTGAAGAATAGAAGCCACAAACAAGATTCAAACTTTCAGCTTGAAACTTATCATTTTGTTTGTAGCTTACCTTTAGTTGCCATCTAGAGAGTGAGCGCATGTTTCGTTGTGCTGCCACACATCACACATCCAGACCTCCTTATGCCACCGAACTGAGTTCCCTTTAATCCTCCAGAAATTATATATATGGGAGGAGCAGATTTGATCATCACTCACTCACTAACTAAGTTCAATCTTAGCAGACCTCTGATCCCCACATATTACAATAATCTGATCCTTCAAATTAATAATCTTTTTGAACAGTGGGGAGTCTATATGTCCAATTGTTGCCTCCTAAAGATTAGTCCCATTTAAATAAACATTATGCACCCATTTGGACCACAAAGAGTCATTTTTATTCTGAATATTCCAGAGAGCTTTTGTCAGCAAAGTTTTATTCCAAGTCATCAAGTCAAAGACACCAAGACCCCCTTCATTTTGAGGCAAACAAACTTCTCTCCAAGCAACTGGCGGTTTTCTTCTGCCACCCCATAAAAAAGTTTTGCATAATCTAACAATATGATCAACAACTGCTTAAGGAATGGGAAAGATTGCCGACCAAAAGCACTCCACTCCCTAAATCTGCTTGCTTTTTACTTTCGATGCTTGATTGTAATTTTTGTTTCTTTAATTTTGAATAACTTATATTAGTTGATTTTTTAATTTTTTTAAAAAAAATTGAATATCATGTATAAAAAAAACTTTTATACTTAATGTAAAAATTAGTGACCAAAAAATTGAGGTATTTAGTATCCTTATACGACTTTTGATACTCACTTCATTAGAAGTTATTAAAGCAATAAGTGTCAAGATGATAAAAATGTTTAAATCTTTTTTAGCGTGTCAGCTGACTATAAAGTAATGTCCGTATAAGGAGAAATTAAATCTTCTCATTTGATTTGCCACAAATTAATGATTTTGGTTAATGACTTAGAATTAAAAACTTTATCTTTTTATGATTTTAGTTGGATTTTCATAGTTCTTTTTTCCTATGGTAGACTTTTTTTATTATCATAATTTGCTTATGTGTTTTATAATTGTGGTGCAAGATATTCTATCTTAATAATACAAGTCTATTTTATTATAGTCAATTAATTTTTTGCTATTTTTTCTATTATTTAAAATTTTATATAAGTTTATATTGTTAAAATAATATTTAGTTTAAAGAAAATATTTTTTATAAATTTTTAGTAAGGAAATAAACTACCTCCTCTTCCGTCCATTCCGCTGCTGGCCTCCACCTACTCCCCTCCTCCACCCAAGTAGTTTAATAAGTGACACATGATAGGTTTGTCACATTATGTGAATTGAATTTATGTATTGAAGATCCTTACAAAATAGGTTATATATCTATTTTTACCCCTTTAAGGTCAAAACTATATTAATTTTAAGGTTACAAATCATAAATTCAGGCCATTAATTCTAATAATAAATTCAATCAATTTCTAAATGCTAAAAGTCTAATCATGAATTAAGATCATTTTAAGACATTAAAGGTCCAATTATTATAGTTGACAAAAACTTTATTGTAGTTGACATGGTTACTTACTATTTATCTGCCTTTGTTGCTTGATGATTGGTCGATCTCCTTGACAACTAGCAATCTCCTAGATGACTAGCTAGGTAACCATCGTCGCCTGATAACTATGCAACTTTTGTCTCCTAGGTGACTACTTGTGCTTCATTGGTCATCTAGGTAATAAAAGATTCCTCATTTTTTAATCCCTTAAGCGACTTTTGCCTCGCCTAGGTGATATTTGTCTTAAGCCTTGTTTAAGAGATTCTCTACTTAGTCACTAGGGACACCAAATGACACACGATTCACCTTGTCCTAGGCAAATAACTTATCTCTTGCCTAAGTGACCTCCATTATAAAGCGACTACCTTGTCTAGGTGATCACTGTCACATTCCAAGGGGTTGCACAAAGAGGGCATAAACAATGTCCACCCATGACTGCTCCATTTAATTGCTTTTTAACTCCTATGGATGAGTAGTTACAATTTTATTTTTTTTTCTTTTCAACCTAAAGTGTGTTCTTATTTTCTTAGGTCGAGAAATTTTTTTATTTGTCAATTATTTTATAAATGATGCTCCCAAGCTTGTTAAAGCATATTTGACCGATTAATGACAGAAAAAAAAAATTATCATCCTCCTCCTTAGTATAGTTGGCCACTAAGGAGTTTTCATGCTTTATGGGTTCGGCCAAAAAGGAGATTTTGCATTCTTCATTTTCAACCGAATTGAATCCTTCCTCCTCTTTAGTATGTTCAGTTGTTAAGGAACCCTCATAATTCCTATTCGCGGGATCGACCACTTCATCTTGTTCTATATAATTGGCCAATAGATCATTCTCATGATCTTCATAAATGATGTTATTTGCAAAAATATTATGTTGCCCCTTGTGTTGATGTGTTTAGCCTAAATCATCATTGGTAATGATTCAACCAAGAGATGATTATAAGGCCAATATCACTTTCCCCTCAACGCCTACCTATTAAAAAGTATGTTGGTGAATCCATTATTGTAATTACAGATTATGTAATAAGTGCATGGACAAGTAAACAAACAAACATGTTATATAATTGTGGGGACGGAATGGAAGAAAGCATAGCTTATAGCTTTATTATAATTCGACACCCATAATAGACTTCCCGTAGAGATCGATGTCAGACGTACACAATTTCATTTTATTACCTTTTTTAAACGTTTTTTTCACTTGTCTTGAGCTCCTCCTAGTGCAGAATCTGGCGGGCGAAGGCGATGCCGTCAGGCATTGGTGGGACCTAACACTTAAGGCCATCAGTGCTAAAGGGGATGGAGGTTGTCGACCCGATGATCAAATCAATCAACTCACCTTCGAATTTGCTGATGATGAATGCCCCTAATATGTTGGTGATTAGTCCGGTTAACGCCACGAACAGCTCCATTGCCTAGACGTCGACAAGTATGTTACGCGCTAATGTCCTACCAATAAGCTGTCCAAGCATCGCTCCGCCCACCGATGCCGTCATGACCACGATGTCGTGGACTCCTTCGGGATCTTGTGCTCCAATAAGAAGATGTCCCACACCATCACACCGACGGTGAAGAGTGGCATGGTTAATCCGATGCTCCGGCGATCTTTGCCCCAATGTTGACGGAAGGTCTTCCGTGCTTGGATGCCTCAATTATTGCGTTGTACACTTCTAGCTTTTGCGCTTTCGACAAGTCATTGAACACCCTCGCAAAATTCAGTTTTCGCTGGTAACTACATCCGATATAATTCCCCAACCATTGGTGAGGCCATTCAAATCAATTATACAAATTGAATACTGAAATATATATATATATATATATATATATATATATATATATATATATATACTATGTCGGAAATTAACTCAATTTATTCTTTTTCTTTTTAATAAATAAAATGATATGTATTATATACATACATAGTGATGAGTTGCACAAAGGTTTTTCCGGATTGCTTGAGATATTTTGAGAAGCTGCATGACATGGGGCTTTGCCAGCTCCTAAAATACTCCAACATCTCGTTCCTGTACTGAGCCGCATCGTTGGCCAGTTTAGCGATTTTGGTAACATCTTTGGGGTGCATCTTCCTCAGAGTCGTAATCAGTTCATTTGCGTATTCTTTACTTTGCTGAGGTAGCTGCTTCTCACCATGTAGTTTAAGATGCCTTTTAGTGCGAGGTGGACGCAGTACACAGTGTAATCGTAGACGTTGCAAGCGGTCGAGAACCGGCGGTCATCTTTGTTGGCTGCAGCAGCGGACTCGCTCTTCACCAAGCTGGCGCCAACATCGAGGAGGACCAGAGCCTCCTCATAAGTGCTTTTGCTGGTGTGGAGGTATTTGATGCGCTCGGGTTTGGAACCGAATTGGATGTGTTGTATGGCCTGTACTTATTGGTCGTAAATTATATTAGCTAGCGAGCGCAACTACGCATCCTTGAGAATAGGAAGCTCTGCAACCATATTTGAGTTTCGTTTTTAGAATTGAATTAAGTAGTGGTGCTAATCTCCCTCGTGCTAGCTCTGTAGTAACTAATGAATGAAGACAGAAGATTTGATCAACTAATATATAGGCACACCATGCACCGACCCCTCGTTTGATTTAGAGAATCAGGCCTGCAATATTATGAAATCAAATTTTAGATCGAAATGGAATGCATTTTATTTTTAATTTACAACAAATAAGAAAATTTAAATTTTAATTAAGATAGATTGAAATTTACCTTCGTTGTAAAGATGACAATAAAAACAATATTTATTATTTCAAAATAATAATAACGATAAGGGAAATAATAATACAAAAGGAAAAAATACTACCAATAATTATTATTTAACAATAACAATTAAAAATGCAATTATTAGTATTATTATTATTATTATTATTATTATTATTATTATTATTATTATTATTATTATAAGGACAATGATTCTTATAAAAATAATAACATCTAAAAATGCAATTATTATTTTTTCCTTTTTATGATTATCATTATTTTTCTTGTTACTATTTTTTTAAAATGATAAATATTATTGTCATTATGATTATTATTAGATGTTATTATTATTCATTATTTTTATAAGAATCATTGTCCTTATAATAATAATAATAATAATTGCATTTTTAATTGTTATTGTTAAATAATAATTATTGGTAATATTTTTTCCTTTTGTATTATTATTTCCCTTATCGTTATTATTATTTTGTAATAATAGATATTGTTTTTATTGTTATCTTTACAATGAAGGTAAATTTCAATCTATCTTAATTAAAATTAGAATTTTCTTATTTGTTGTAAATTAAAAATAAAAGGCATTCCATTTCGATCTAAAATTTGATTTCATAATATTGCAGGCCTGATTCTCTAAATCAAACCAGGGGTCGGTGCATGGTGTGTCTATATATTAGTTAATCAAATCTTATGGCTTCATTCATTAGTTACTGTAAAGCTAGCACGAGGGAAATTAGCACCACTACTCAATTCAATTATAAAAAAGAAACTCAAATATGGCTGCGGAGTTTTCCATTCTCAAGGATGCGCAGTTGCACCAGCGGGTTGAGATAATTTATGGCAAAGAAGTACAGGCCATACAACACATCCAATTCGGCTCCGAACCCGAGTGCGCCAAATACCTCTGCACCAGCAGAAGCAATTACGAGGCGGCTCTGGCCCTCCTCGATGCCGGCGCCAGCTTGGTGAAGAGTGAGTCCGCTGCAGCACTCGACAAAGACGACCACCGGTCCTTGACCGCTCGCGATGTCTACGATTACACTGTGTACTGCGTCCACCTCGCACTAGAGGGCATCTCAAACTACACGGTGAGAAGCAGCTACCTCAGCAAAGTAAAAGAACACGCGGATGAACTGATTACGACTCTGAGGGAGATGCACCCAGAAGATGTTACCAAAATCGCTAAAATGGCCAACGATGCGGCTCAATACAGGAACGAGATGTTGGAGTATTTTAGGAGCTGGCAAAGCCCCATGTCACGCAGCTTCTCAAAATATCTCAAGCAATCCGGCAAAATTTTGAGCAACTCATCACTATGTATGTATATAATACATATCGTTTTATTTATTAAAAAGAAAAAGAATAAATTGAGTTAATTTCTGACATAGTATATATATATTTCAGTATTCAATTTGTATAATTGATTTGAATGGCCTCACCAATGGTTGGGGGATCATATCGGATGTAGTTACCAGCGAAAACTGAATTTTGCGGGGAAGTTCAAGGACCTGTCGGAAGCGCGAAAGCTAGAAGTGTACAACGTAATAATTGAGGCGTCCAAGCGCGGAAGACCTTTCGTTAACATGGGGCAAGGATAACCGGGAGCGTCGGATTAGCCGTGCTACTCTTCACCGCCGGTGTGATGGTGTGGGACATCTTCTCGTCGAAGCACGAGATTCCAAATGCGGTCCACGACGTCGTGGTGACGACGGCATCGATGGGCGGAGCGATGCTTGGACAGCTTATTGGGACGACGTTGGCGCGTAACGTACTGGTCGATGTGCAGGCAATGGAGCTGTTCGTGGCGTTGACCGGACTAATCACCGGCATATTAGGGGCATTCATCATCGGCGAATCCGTAAGCTGGTTGATTGATTTGATCATCGGGTCGGCCAGCTTCATCCCTTTTAGCACTGACGGCCTCAAGTGTTACGTCACACTAATGCCCGATGGCATCGCCCTCACCCGCCAAATTCTGCACCAAGAGGTGCAAGACAAGTGAAAAAAAACGTTTAAAAAAGTAATAAAATAAAATTATGTACGTCTGATATCGATCTCTATGGGAAGTCTATTATAGGTGTCGGATTATAAGAAAGCTATAAGCTATGCTTTCTTCCATTCCATCCCCACAATTATATGACATGTCTGTTTGTTTACTTGTCCATGCACTTATAATATAATGTCTTTGTATACTGTTATTTAAATGGGAATATATATATACACTTTATTGTACCTATTACATGTTGTTAATTTAGATTTTTATAAATTTAGATAAAATATAATATAAAATTATATTTTTAAAAAATTTAAAATTTCATTAAAGTGAGAGATTTGAGCCTCAACAGCATATAGTAGCCTCGAAATAAGTACAAGACAATGACAATGATAAAACTTATAAGAGATGATATGTAAAGTAAACATATGCCATGGAAATTAAAACAAATGGCTGAAGACTCGTCTCTCGCGGCTAGTTATCAAAAGAGAGGATTGAGGAGGGAGTGTAAAAACGTCCACTGTTCGTGTGATACCCCATGGATGAAAGACTTAAAAGGATTAGATGTTACTACCCATATCAATAAGGTGCACCTTTCTTTTCAAGAGCTTTCTTATAAGAACTTCATAGTTAAGCGTGCTTGACTTGGAGCAATCTTGGGATGGGTGATCACTTGGGAAGTTTTCTCAGGAAGTGTGTGAGTGAGGACAAAACACACTGAAAATGACACGTGTTGGTTTGTGGGGCCAGTCATTAGTCCAATAAGGCCCATCCCCTATTGTCTGGTCCAGGTGGAGGAGGAGAGACGCAGTGCTCCCTGGTAGATCCAGGTTGGGGCGTTACAAATAGTATCAGAGCCAACACCCAGCTAGAAGTGTGATGAGATTCACATCGCCTGAGTTTGGAAATATGGGTTCGTAATGAGGACGTTGCATTCTATAAGTAGGGGAGAATGTGATACCCCATGGATGAAAGACTTAAAAGGATTAGATGTTACTACTCATATCAATAAGGTGCACCTTTCTTTTCAAGAGCTTTCACATAAGAACTTCATAGTTAAGCGTGCTTGGCTTGGAGCAATCTTAGGATGGGTGATCACTTGGAAAGTTTTCTTAGGAAGTGTGTAAGTGAGGACAAAACACACTGAAAAGGACACGTGTTGGTTTGTGGGGCCAGTTATTAGCCCGATAAGGCGCGCCCCCTATTGTCTGGTCCAGGTGGAGGAGGAGAGACGCAATGCTCCCTGGTAGACCTAGGTTGGGGCGTTACAAAAAGATGGTAATAGAGCAAAGGGGTAGTTGCCCCCGATCCTCGGGAGCTCTTGCTTATGAATGATTGTGGCGAAGTAAGACTCTCCGCCCGGGGGCTTGCTGAATTGAGGGACGGCGATATGTAATGCCTCAATCTCAATGAGTGCTTTGATAGGTACTTGTTATTGCCACGGGCGCAAGGCCCCTAAGGGAAAGTGGCAATGCCCGAAAGGGGGGTCGTTACAGATGGTATCAGAGCAAAGGGGTAGTTACCCCCAATCCTCGGGAACTCTTTTTTATGAATGATTGTGGTGAAGTAAGACTCTCCGCCCGGGGGCTTGCTGAATTGAGGGACGGCAATATGTAACGCCTCAATCTCAGTGAGTGCTCTGATAGGTACCAGTTGTTGCCACTGGCGCAAGGCCCCTAAGAGAAAGTGACAACGCCCGAAAGGGGGGTTGTTACAAATGGTATCAGAGCCAACCACCAGCCGGAAGTGTGATGAGATTCACATCGCCTGGGTTTGGAAATATGGGTTGCGTTCTATAAGTGGGGGAGAATGTGATACCCTATGGATGAAAGACTTAAAAGGATTAGATGTTACTACCCATATCAATAAGGTGCACCTTTTTTTTTCAGGGGCTTTCCCATAAGAACTTCATAGTTAAGCGTGCTTGGCTGGAAGCAATCTTGGGATAGGTGACCACTTGAGAAGTTTTCTCAGGAAGTGTGTGAGTGAGGACAAAACACACTAAAAAGGACACGTGTTGGTTTGTGGTGTGGGGCCAGTCATTAGTCCGATAAGACCCGCCCCCTGTTGTCTGGTCTAGGTGGAGGAGGAGAGACATAGTGCTCCCTGGCAAACCCAAGTTGGGGCGTTACAGTTCTAATAGAAGAGAGATTTCTGCTCCAAAGGAGTAAGTGGCAATGAACTTTGGAATAAAATTTTTTAAGTTTACTTGAAGGATATCTTGGATGTGAGAAATTCCAAGACTCTGATGGGCCTTTTAGAGTTTTGGGGAAGACCCAAAATAGATTCATCATCTATAAGATAGAGACCCATATTCTGTTACTAATTTCACAATGAAGTAATAAGTGATCAACCTATTCAGAACAATTTATGCGGAGAACACAAATGGATGCCATGTGTCAACCCTTCTTCTACAAATTATCACAAGTAAAGATTTTATTATTGGCTGCCAACCATAGCTAGGAAGAAGGAACATTTTGTGGGTGCATGTCTATTCCAAAATAACTTGTATCTAATTGCACCGGACTTCCCAAATTTATCAAAGATTATTTATCAAAATAACTTCCCAATGGCAATAGTCCTCATCGGGGCTGGGGCTGCATCTGTATGATGTAGATCCCATTCAAAATTTTTATAACCTCCAGGGACTTCACTCCCGTAAGTTGTCTTTGAAACTAAATGTTTCAACTCAAAATATCGTTGCATAAAGATGCCATATTGCAAACCTTCTGCTTTTTTGAGATGATATCTTAGGGAGATTGGAAATTTCAACTTCAAAGTGAAGTTTGATCTACTAGCCCAACTAGAAGTTTCAAAAAATGTCATATTGCAAACCTTTTGCTTTTCTTTTCTTTTTTTTTTTTTTAATTTTTATAACATGGGAACTCCAACAACCAACGAACTCTTTGGACCCCCCGGTTGCGGCACCAAACCCACGGGGCAGTGGCGTTCCCCCTGGTTGGCCATACCCATGTAAATCAAATGTGGACACAGCTTACACACTCAGGTTAGATGTTCGGAAAGTGGCTTTCCTCCCGGTAGACCCCCATTGGTGCAAACGAGACCACCGGATGGGCAACAAAGCGCACCATGACTTTACTTCTGCGAAGAATTGAACCTCTAATGCTCATACAACTTTCTCCTTTTTTGAGATGATATCTCAAGGAGATTAGGAAATTTCAACTTCAAAGTGGAGTCTGATTCACCGATCCAACTGGAAATTGCAAAAAGACACCATATTTATGTTGAAGAATAAACTTGACAATGGCAGCAATATTTGATGACGGCTGCCGACCAGCCGCTTCTGTTGATCGACGGTCACCAACCTCACCTACCAGCCACAATCCTTGATTCTTTTGTTTTAGAATCTGCTATAAATAGATGTGTGTGTGTGTGTGTGCAATGTAGAATGTGGTGAAATGAGGGTGAATAACCAGTGAGCAAGAGAAATTTTGTTTTGAATTCCTCTTTATTTATTTTTCCAAATTGAAATTAAGTATTTTTTGCAATTGATTCTCACTGAGTTTCAGTCACAACCAGTGACTAAGTGTCCCCTCCACCCATCAGTGGTATCAGAGCATCCAGGTACGCCGGAATTTGCCAAACAGAGTCGAACAGAGGAGAAATTCAATTTTCTCCCAGATTTGATGTTGCTCAAAATCCAAAATTGAGCTTGCCATTGTGAAATTCACATCGAGACGATTCCAACAATAAAAACTGCTTCTCAAACGGAGTTTGAAAGACTCCACACGCGTTCACATGCACCTCTAGCGAACTTAGCGTTCTTCCCATGCGCAGCATGCGCCAATGAGGATTCTGACCGCTAGCTTCACATGATCCACACGCCCGCACGCATCTTCCTCGCCCGGCTGACGTGATCTGACCCAGAAACCCGCTTCAACAACCCACCTCCAAATACCCGGCCCAGCAACTCGATTTTCAGACCTGCGTGCACAACCCGAATCGGTGACCCGAATACGACCTGACCCAACTTACTAAGCCGCGTCTAGCCGCCGACACATGGCACGCATAGATCCAGTCACGTGGCCCTAACGGTTAGTACTAATGCTGTTAAACATTCGTTAAGTTAAACCGGCCCAGTAAAAGCCATCCAAAACTTTCTGTAGCCGATTCAATGATTTTTTTACCAAGTCTTTGCAACCTAAAATCGGTTCCTAATGTTTTTCAATCTTCTGAACACATTGGTGACATCAGATTTCTCAAAATCAACCCCCATCTCTCTATTTTTATATATTAAATTCAATGGCGAAAGGTGCTACCCAAGCGGTCATTCCAAAGTTGATTCGGGAGAATTATGACAACTGGTCTATTCAAATGAGAGCCCTTCTAGGTGCTCAAGAAGTCATGGACATCGTTGAAGAGGGGTACAAAGAAAGCCCATCAAAAGAAGCCGAAGCAACTATGTCCAATGCTCAAAGAACGACCTTGCAAGCCGATTGAAAGAAGGATTGCAAGGCGAAGTCCATAATCCACCAAGGCCTTGATGAGGCCACGTTCAAAATCATCGCCTCCGCCAAGACATTCAAAGAAGTTTGGGACTCTCTCCAGCGAATACACAAAGGTGCAGACAAAGTAAAGAAGATTTGCCTTCAAACTGATGTAGGACGGGAATGGTCAACCTATGTCCTACGATTCAACCCTCACAGAAGCACATACACTCAAACACTTTAATTTAAGAAATTAATTATCCAAACATAAACACAATAAATCATGCTTTATTTCAAATGTTCAAGGATTTTGAAAAGGTGTATGACTTGTCCAGCAATTAAGTCCCGATTGGTTCTTTCACAAAGGAATCAAGTTATATGCTAAAAAGTTGTTATTTCAAATATTCAAGAATAAAAGTTCTATGTTAACAAATTAATATTCATACAATTGATTTTAACTAGCAAGTACAAATATTGCAATCTATGGATCAAATGGTTTATTCAAAGATGTGATTTTAATCTACTAATAAGGGTTCACAAAATATAACAAAGGATTCAAAAAACAAGTACAGAAGTTACCAAGAGATTGGTTTGGATGACTTGACGTTGTTCCACACTTAGCTAGATCACACTGTAGTTCCTTCGTACAAGCTTTGAATCACAAGATGAACGCAATAATGAAATGTAGATGGTGATCGTCGTGTGGGTGTATAAAGATGTTGGCCGTGTGGTGTTGATGGGGGTCATGAGAGTATTAGATGGAGGAGGGGTTGATGGAGTCATTGGATAGTTTAGTGGTCTCTCACCACTTGATCTCCAGAGAGAACGTCGTAGCCTCACACTACTCACTCACAAGGAGAGGAACAAGCTTTACAAGCTCAAGCAAAGAGATGCTTCTTCAATATTCAACTTCAACTTCATGTATTGTTTTTACAATAAGAAGGCTATTTATAGGCATAGCCTGGGGGACAAAGCTTTAAACACTCAACAACTCTCAATATCTTTCAATAACGACTCTCAATAGCTTTCAACAACAACTCTCAACAACTTTCAACAACTATTAACCTAACACAATTAATACTTACTAAAAAACAAGGAACTCCAACTCATAAGCACACAAGTCAAGCTTAGTTGTCTTGCATTATTACAATTCAAATTTGAAATTTAAACACATTCCAAAGTGAAGGCCAAAATCGTGTGGGACCCATTGGAGCCATGTGGGGGCCATATGGATTTTGAGTTGGACTTTGCTTCAATACTTCACTTGGGTCTTCAAGCACCTAATAATCTTGAAATAACATATCCACGAAAATATAAATTAACACAATAGCAAAGTCTTCACATAAAAAAAGTTTTCCATCAAAGAAGTAGAAGATCTTCAATTAATCCCATGTGTTCCTACAAAATATATATAAACAATAGTGGACATATGGAGGTCATCCACGTGTCACCATGTCAACAAAGGAGTGGTGATCGTGAGGTCGTCCATGTGTCATTATATCAGTAAAAGAGATACATAAGGTATGTTGATCCCCATCATCTCTCCTGGGCCCAAAAGAATTCTTCTCCGAAGAATTAGAGGTGATGTACTAGGAATACAACTCTGAGGTGCGATGAAGGAGGTCTTCTTTAAGTATCCAACTCCTGTCAGAAAGTGGTTTGTCTCTCCACTTGACAAAGAACTTTTGATACGATCCTGCTCGTGTGAACTTTAGCTTGTCATCCAAGATTATATCAAGGTACTTGGGCATGGGTAAGAGTAGAGGCAAAGGAAATTTCAGGTTTTCAGGATCAAAAGGAGTGGGAAATGGAGTGGGGTCATTTGCAGGGTTAGAATTTGAAGGTTCTATAAAATAAGATGCTACAAGAAAAAGGGTAAGATTTTCAACATTAAAAACATTGCTTATTCTAAAATCAATAAGAATATTAAGCATGTAAGCATCAGAACAAGTTTTCTTGAAAATTTTGAAATGGTCCATCTTGTTAGCATGTAACTTCCTCACCTTTCCTACAGGAATTTACTCAGGACAAATATGGACTATAACCATATCACCCTTTGAAAATTCTTTCAGCATGCAGTGTATGTCAGCAGTAGATTTATAATGTTCATGATTCAAATTAACCTTCATTCTTATTTTAGAGTGTGGATTGTGTATATGCTTTGCAAAAGCATTAGTCATCTCGCTCACTCTAGACTTAAGTGGTAGTGGAATAAGATCTACAGGCTTTCTAGGACTATATCTTGTAATAACTTGAAATAAGCTGAGTATTGCGGTCCTATCCACTGAACTACTGAATGCAAAATTGGCCACATGAAGGCATAAATCCCAAGATATGATGTTTTCAACTAGCTTACATCTCAGTAGGTCCCTAAGGCTCCTATTTACTAGTTCAACTTGACAATTAGTTTGGGGGTAGTAAGAATTAGAACATTTAAGTTTGGTGCCTATTATGGTCCTTAAGGCTTTCAAGAAGTAACCTATGAGTTGTATATCTTTATTTGAAACAATGGTTTTGAGAAACCTATGCTCGATGAGAATCTTGTTGGTTGCTCTATCATTGATGCATATGCTCAAAGTGTTATCTTCCTTGGGATTAGGGAAAGTAGGGCAGGCAAGTGGACCTAAACTCTTATGAACAAAGTCATGTTCATTCAATTCATTCACTTATTTCAGCTCCTCATGTTCTATCGAGTTCACTTTATGATGTGGTAAATGAGGCAGAGATGAATAAGGAACAAGGTCAGTGATATGTTGATTGTCTCTCATGGGAGATGACTCACTAGGCGACTCAAAGATGACATCCTTAAATTCAGAAGGTAGGGATGATACTTCTACGAGTGTTTTTTCTCAGAAAGGCCCATTTCAGTCTCCTTAGTAACAACCACCAACACTTCTTGTGTATCTTGACTTTCCTGCTCAAACGACTCTTCACTTATGATATTCAAGTTTTCTCCACTAGTTTCTTTCTTTTCCTTCTTCTTTTTCTCACCATCTTCCTTATCAAGTGCCAAGTTCCTAGTGGGACATTGTTTGGGAAAGTGTCCTTGTTTATGGCACCTAAAGTACACTACACTGCCAGAACTTTGGTGAGAGGATCCAGTTATGGGTGCTTTCCCTTTGTCCATAGGTTTTTGGACTGTGGGATTGCTTCCTCGGGAAGCGACTTGACTTGATTGCGCTAGTCGAGACTTTACATAACTCCGAATCTGGTGAGAGTATGATTCATTGGAAGAGGTATCAAATCGTTTTCCCATGTGCCTTTTAGTCATTTGCTCAAATTCATAAGCTAAACTATAGGCATGTTCAAGGGACTCAATGTGATATGGGAACAGTTTTCTCCTCAGTTCAGGCTTTAATCCTAGGCAAAATCGGGAGGTCTGTTGACTACCAGTCTTATAGACACCACATCTTACAATTAGCTTATCAGATTGATTCATATATTCTAGAACAGTCATGCTACCTTGACGCAAGTCGTAAAGCTGATCTATAAGGTGCTCTCTATAACTAAGGGGGTGCATACTTCTCCCTTAATCTATCCTTCATTAGATCCCAATGCTCATTGGGTCTATGGTTTAACCTCATTTATTGCCTCTCAACATTTATCCCATGGAGTTTGGCTTGCCTGGTTAGTCTCATTTTTGCAAACCTCACTTGGTGTGAGTCATGCATCTTACACCACTCAAAATAGGCATCCATTCCAGTCAACCAATCTTGGAAGACTTAGGATCCTTTTTCCCATCAAAGGTGGGGGCTTCTATCCTCATTTCATCATTGAAAGGATCACGATGGTCCCTACGACAAGGTCTCCTAATATGAAGGTCATCAACGTCATAGTACTCATCATCCCAATGTTGGGCATAAAGCTCATGACATGGGGTTATCCTAGCAATGTCATCTTGGTGACTCACTCGCCTTTGTGGAGGGAGGTAAGGTCTTTCTCTAGGAGTCATAAGTGGCTCTCTCTCAACATAAATCCTACGACCTCAGTAAGGATTCACGACTTGAGTAAACATCCTAGGGGTTGGGAAATGATTCAGAGAGAACTAGGGCACCCCTTTGGAATGGTGTTTGGTTAGACAAGGTAAGTTCAAGTGTAAACGTAACATAACTAAGGTCCAAACACCCAAAATTCAGAGTATAGGTGGGCTGTTCTGGGCAAAATCGTCACCTGTTTTTCTGGAAACCCGAGAGCTACTAAAGGATTTTCATATGCGAACACCTTTCAGTATTTGGGGCATAACTTTTGCTACAGTACTCCAAATAAAGTGATCTTAGGGTCAAAAGAAAGCTAAGAAAATTTTCCACAACTCTTGTGTTAAGGTTTTTGAAGCTCGTAAGGTTTTGATAGTAAAAATCGCACATCAATATGGCAGACGAAAAATGAAGATGTTGGGACTTAGAGGGCTCACCTAATTCGAACTAGGTCCTGATACCAAGATGATGTAGGACGAGAATGGTCGACCTATGTCCTACGATTCAATCCTCACACAAGCACATACACTTAAACACTTTAATATAAGAATTTAATTATCCAAACATAAACACAATAAATCATGCTTTATTTCACATGTTCAAGGATTTTGAAAAGGTGTATGACTTATCCAACAATTAAGTCCCGATTGGTTCTTTCACAAAGGAATTAAGTTATATGCTAAAAAGTTGTCATTTCAAATATTCAAGAATAAAAGTTCTATGTTAGCAAATTAATATTTATACAATTGATTTTAACTAGCAAGTACCAATATTGCAATCTATGGATCAAATGGGTTATTCAAAGATGTGATTTTAATCTACTAACAAGGGTTCACAAAATATAACAAAGGATAAAAAAACAAGTACAGTAGTTACCAAGAGATTTGTTTGGATGACTTGACGTTGTTCCACACTTAGCTAGATCACACTGCAGTTCCTTCGTACAAACTTTGAATCACAAAATGAACGCAACAATGAAGTGTAGATGATGATTGTCATGTAGGTGTATAAAGATGCTGGCCGTGTGGTGTTGATGGGGGCCGTGAGAGTATTAGATGGAGGAGGGGTTGATGGAGTCGTTGGATAGTTTAGTGGTCTCTCACCACTTGATCTCCGGAGAGAATGCCGTAGCCTAACACTACTCACTCACAAGGAGAGGAACAAGCTTTACAAGCTCAAGCAAAGAGATGCTTCTTTAATATTCAACTTCAACTCCATGTATTGTTCTTACAATAAGAAGGCTATTTATAGGCATAGCCTGGGGGACAAAGCTTTAAACACTCAACAACTCTCAATAACTTTCAACAACAACTCTCAATAGCTTTCAACAACAACTCTCAACAACTTTCAACAACTATTAACCTAACACAATTAATACTTACTAAAAAACAAGGAACTCCAACTCATAAACACACAAGTCAAGCTTAGTTGTCTAGCATTATTACAATTCAAATTTGAAATTTAAACACATTCCCAAATGAAGGTCAAAATCGTGTGGGACCCATTGGAGCCATGTGGGGGCCACATGGGTTTTGAGTTGGACTTTACTTCAATACTTCACTTGGGTCTTCAAGCATGGTCTTCAAGCACCTAATAATCTTGAAATAACATATCCACGAAAAATATAAATTAACACAATAGCAAAGTCTTCACGTAAAAAAAGTCTTCCATCAAAGAAGTTGAAGATCTTCAATTAATCCCATGTGTTCCTGCAAAATAGATATAAACAATAGTGGACATCTGGAGGTTGTCCACGTGTCACCATGTCAACAAAGGAGTGGAGATCGGGAGGTCGTCCATGTGTCATTATATCAGTAAAAGGGATACATAAGGCATGTTGATCCCCATCACAAACATTGCGAGGTGATTTTGAATCTTTAAAAATGAAATCTACTGAATCTATTGCTGACTACTATACACGAGTTATGGTAGTATCAAATCAGTTGAGAAGAAATTGAGAGACTCTTAATGACAAGAGAACTTGTGAGAAAATTTTGCGATCTCTGGATCCAAAATATGATTATATAGTTGTGACCATGGAAAAAACAAAAGATTTGGAAACCATGTCCATAGAAGAACTTGTGGGCTCACTCCAAGCCCATGAGCAGAAAGTCAACATAAGGAGTGATGATAAAGCACTAGAGCAAGCCCTCCAAACAAAGTTGTCCCTCACTACAGATAGATACAACAAAGGGGGGACATCACAGCACGGAAGAGGACGAGGCCGAGGATCTCGTGGAAGAAATTATGGAAATTTTGACACCAGAGGAGGTGGCATAGGCAAAAGAAGTCCCACTAAAGAATGACGCAATCAACCGAGCTATGTCCCACGAGGAAGAGGACAAGGAAGGAGAGGGGGATATAATAACCGCCCGAACGTAGACAAAAGAAACGTTCAGTGCTACAACTGTCATAAGTACAAACATTATAACAATGAGTGTTGGGGGCGACAACAAGAAAAGGTTAGCAAGGAGGCTAACCTTGCTGAAAATGAACATACAGATGGAGAGTCGTTGACGCTAATGGCACACAATTCAGCTCTCCAAGACCAAAGTGTTTGGTACCTTGATTCTAGAGTCAGCAATCATATAACTGGCAGAAAGAACCTATTCTTTGAACTTGATGAGAAAGTTCAAGGGGAGATCTCTTTTGGCGATAATTCTAAAATCCCAATTCGAGGGAGAGGAGATGTTTTGATTAAACAGAAGTCCGGAGATCATGCTTACATCTCCAATGTTTATTACGTGCCAAATATGAAGATTAACATCTTGAGTCTTAGACAGCTTGTCGAGAAAGGCTACTGAATTAGCGTTAGTGATAAGCAGATGGTGATAACAGATGCTCGAGGAAAGTTGGTTACTCGAGTACAAATGGAAAAGAATCGAATGTTTCCGCTCGCCATTCAACATGATATGCCAAGGTGTTTGAGCGCTATCATCAAAGACAAAAACTGGCTATGACATTTAAGGTATGGACATCTAAATTTTGAAAGTTTGAAATAGTTAGGAAGCAAGAAAATGGTGAAAGACTTATCCAATATCCACCACCCAAATGTGATGTGTGAAAGTTGTGTTCTAAGCAAGCAACACAGAAACAACTTTGAAAAGCAAGCCAATTGGAGATCTACCATGTCGCTCCAGCTAGTACACACAGACGTGTGTGGTCCATTGAAACCATTTTTAAATGGACGGAATCGATACTTCCTCACCTTTATTGACGACTACAGCAGGAAAACTTGGGTATACTTCTTGAAAAGGAAGTCAAAGGTATTCGACAAGCAAAGATTCAAAGATTTTGTGGAGAAACAGAGTGGCTATCGCATCAAGTCACTCCGGTCAGACCAAGGAGGAGAGTACAATGATGAAACTTTCCTGGAATTCCTTAGGCAACAAGAGATTCAAAAACGGTTCACACCGACTTACACTCCCCAGTTGGACAGTGTAGCTAAAAGGAAGAACCACACAATCCTTAACATGGCCAGAAGCATGTTAAAGGATAAGAATCTGCCCAAGAGTTTTTGGACAGAAGCAGTGTCATGTGTAGTCTATCTATTCAACCGGTGTCCTACGAAGAGTCTTGCTACAAAAACATCACACGAAGCTTGGAGTACTCACAAGCCCAGTGTAAGTCATCTTAGAGTGTTTGGCTCCATAGCCTACGCCAAGATCCCAGAAGCAAGAAGGACAAAGTTGGAAGATAAAGGAGAGAAGTGTATCCTTGTTGGATACAACAATAGCACCATGGGATATCGACTCTAAAATCCCATCAACAAGAAAGTCATTCACAGTCGGGATGTCATTTTTGAAGAAAATGAATCCTAGAAATGGGACCAGGTTGAATCCTCCAAAGATGCAGAATTGACACTTGAAGGAGAAGAACCTACACAAATAAGAGAAGTGGCTATCGAGTCACAAGTTCCCAAGTTGCAGACACCTCCCCATGGTTCACCACAAAGGAATGAAGCTTCATCACCAATTGAGCATGAAATCTTAGACATGAGACCTAGAGGAGCTCGAAATCTAGCTGACCTATATGAAACAACAGAACCAATAGAAAAGTATGTTACTCTATACTGTATGTTGTTGACCAGCGACCTGGTTAGCTTTGAGGAAGCTAACAAAGAAGACAAATGGAGAAAAGCGATGGATGAGGAGATTCAATCCATCGAGAAGAACAAGACTTGAGAGTTGACAAATCTCCCAAAGGGCTGCAAAACTATTGATGTGAAATGGGTCTACAAGACCAAGAAGAACACTCAAGGAGAAGTTCAGAGATACAAAGCAAGACTTGTCGCCAAAGACTACAAGCAGAAAGAAGGGATTGATTATGGAGAAATATTTGTCCCAGTTGTCAAACTTAAAACCATCAGATTACTAATTTCACTATCAATACAAAATGGATGGAAGATTTACTAGTTGGACGTGAAATTAGCATTTATGAACGGTTTTTTGGAAAAAGAGATTTATATCGATCAACCACATGGATATATGAAGAAGGGCAAAGAAGATAGAGTGTACAAGTTGAAGAAAACACTTTATGGCTTGAAGCAGGCACCTCGTGCGTGGAACATAAGGATTGATAACTACTTCCAGAAGAATGGATTTGAGAAGTGTCCCTACGAGCATGCGCTATACATGAAGATGGATACAGATGGAAGCATGCTAATTTCCTGCCTATATGTTAATGATTTGATCTTCACCGGCAATAATCCAAAGATGTTTGCTGCTTTCAAAAGGAGTATGGTTAAAGAATTTGAAATGACGGATATTGGCGAGATAACTCATTTTCTTGGCATAGAATTCGTGCAAAGCAAGAAGGGAATTTTCATCTCCTAGAGCCACTATGAAAAAGAAGTATTGAAAAAATTTGGGATGGACAAATGTAATCTTGTAACAACTATAATTGAAACGGGATTGGAATTGAGAAAGAATGAGGAAGGAGATGTTAACCCCACATATTTCAAGAGTTTGGTTGGAAGCTTGAGGTATTTGACATGCACCAGACTAGACATACTCTATGGAGTTGGACTTGTTAGCAGGTACATGGAGACTCCTGACCAGTCCCACCTGAATGCAGCGAAAAGGATACTCCAATATGTCAAGGGTACCATCATCAATGGTATGTTCTATTCATCAAGAGGTGATTGCAAACTTAACGACTATTCAGATAGTGATTAGGGAAAAGATCTTGATGAAAGAAAAAGCACGATGGGATTCACATTTTTCATGAGAGATACAACATTTATATGGTCATTGAAGAAGCAACCCATCTTAACACTATTATCATGTGAAGCTGAGTATGTTGCTGCCAGTTTAGCTATTTGTCATGGTATATAGATTAGAAATGTACTGAAGTATTTGAGATTTCTTCAAGATAACCCCACAAAAGTCTACATCGACAACCGATCAGCAATTGCACTTGTAAAAAATCTAGTTTACCATGAAAGAAGCAAACATATTGATACTCGGTATCATTTTATCAGGGAACGTGTCAAGAATAAAGAAGTGGAGTCGATATCTTGCAAAATGTATGATCAAATTGCTGACATTTTCACGAAGCCACTCGGGCATGATATTTTTGCAAGACTGAAGACAATGCTCGGAATGACAAAGTTATGAGAGTCAAGCTTAAGGGGGGATGTTGAAGAGTAAACTTGACGGTGGCAGCAATATTTGACGACAGCTGCCGACCAGCCACTTTTGTTGATTGGCAGTCACCAACCTCACCTACCAGCCGCAATTCTTGAATATTTTGTTTTAGAATCTGCTATAAATAGATGTGTGTGTGTACAATGTAGAATGTGGTGAAGTGAGGGTGAATAACTAGTGAGCGAGAGAGATTTTGTTTTAATTCCTTTATATTTATTTTTCCAGATTGAAATTAACTATTTTTTGCAATTGATTCTCACTGAGTTTCGGTCACAACTAGTGACTGAGTGTCCCATCCACCCATCAATTTCAACCCTTCTGCCTTCTTCTTTTTTTCTTTTTGATTCACGTGGGAACTTCAGCACTGACAAGTCCTTTGGACCCCGGTATGGCACCAAACCCTCAGAGTAGCGTGCGTGCCCTTGAGCAAACCCTACCCAGGGAAACCTTCTGCTTTTTTGAGATGATATCTCAAGGAGATTGGGAAATTTCAACTTCAAAGTGGAGTCTGATCCACCGGTCCAACTAGAAGTAGGTTCTTAACCCATTTCCTATTCTTATGAGAGCGTGGTCCCAAAATAGGTTGCAAGCTTTTAAAATGCCCTTCCATATGCACCAACCTCTAAAGTGGGTGTCGGTTTCTAGGATTCCAGGTCATACTTGTATTTAATACAAATCATGCATCTTCAAATGCATTCGGTTTCTTTGCAAAATCCCCAGCTCCACTTGCTTAGCAAAGCTTGATTCATTATTTTTAGATTCTAAATATTGATAGTTAGAGAGCTCATCCTCAAAACCTAGGTACTAAGGAGAGAGAACTAAGAGGATCTTACACTAACTTGAAATTGCCCACAGAGGCAATGTGGGACTGGACACACACCAACACTCCCCCTCGAGCCCATGGGGGGAAATGAGGCAAGGAGAAGTCCAACCCATAGCTCTGATACCAAGTTAGAGGGTTCATCCTCAAAACTTAGTTATTAAGGAGAGAGAGAGCTAGGAGGATCTTATACTAGCTTTGAAACTGCTCACAGAGGCGATGAAGGACTAGACGAACACCAAAAGAGACCTACATTCAAAATTATGGGGTATAATCTATTCCACTTAACAAGGGGAATTTGAAGGAGTTTGAGTTACCTCTCTAGATGAATCTTCTTTGAATCTTCTCAATTATGGCAGCCACAATAGCCGGAATATTGAGTAAAGAGGCACAGTAGGTGGGTAGATTAGCTAGAGCACCTTTGATCAATATCGATCTTCCACCCAAAGCAAAGTAATTTGCTTATCATCTAGTAAGCTTTATCTCCAGTCTCTCAATGACCGAATACAATATCTTGGTAGAGTTTGTTTTGGCTCCTAGAGGGAGTTCCAAGTAAATGAGGGAAAAGCGCCCACCTTGGATATTTTCGCATGAAACCTCTATCCTCTGATAGCAAAACCTTCGTTGCATTCTCGTTGTTCTTGAAAATGAAGAGCAGATAATTGTTCGATAGTCTTTTGATTTTTACATACCCCTTAATGTTCCAAGTTTTCTTGCACTGAACTTCTAATGTTGGACTGATGTTAACTTCATCAAATTTTCCAGTTAGACACCTGTTTTACAACCTCCTGCAAATCCATTTAAATGAAGATGTTTGTGTCAAGGAATTTGATTATGTTGTAACCTCCTATGAAAAATCCTAGGCTTTGACTAATTAAGCGAAGGTATGACCTTGTTATACCATCTTCAGTTTCCCCCAATACTGCTTTGTACTTGCTATTCTCGTTGTTCCTCCTTTGTCAACCTTGATCCCTTTGGCAATCTTTTTCAGTGTAAGGGCGAGCTACTCCATCTCTGCCTTGTTGGTGCTGAGATCTAGAAAGTAGTCTTCCCGTCCCTAATTTCCTTAGTCAATTGTAGTAATGAAATCCCTTTCTTCCTTGCCCAGTAACATGAGTATCTCATGTTCCCCCAAATTTTGGATGAGGATCCTTTCTAGTTTCTTCCTTCTTGTTTTATTTCCTCAACACAAAAGCGCAGGCAAGCTAGGGCTTTAAGATGAAAGAATAACGTCCTACTAAAATTATGCCCCCTAGATGTGAAAGCCAAGAACTTTTATCCTTTGTGTTCCTGAGACTTGAGTTCTACATAATGATTTTCGATCATAAGCAGCAATCTTCCCCAAGTGGCCATGAACTCTTCCTCAGTCTGTAGCTACTAGATTTTCCCAAGGCAAACAAGAAATCCAGAAGAATTGATCATGATTCACGCAGTAGAGTGATTTCACTTTTTGTACATTATTTTTTTATGAATAGAATCCACTTGTCATGCAGTGGGGTGGATTTCACTTTTTATACATGATGTTTTTTTTTTAATAGACTAGGATGTGCTTGTCACCTATGTTACATCAAAACAATATGTTGAAGACAAAACCCCCGAGCATAAGTTCAAGTGGTAAGGAGGTTTACCAGACGGCCTTGGGCAAAGGTGAAGTCTAGGTTTCAAACTCTGCTGCCTGCAGCACATATTCCGCGATTTACCTTCTATGTGTTGGCAAAAAAAAATATGTTGAAAACAATATAAAGGGGCATGACGCAATGGAAAACAGCCGGGCAATCTAGTGGGAGCACCGAGGCTTCGAATCCTGGTAGATGCACTCAGTGAGCTTGCAGTTGATGCGAAGGGTCTATCGTGTCCTGAGGTTTGGTACCCTGTGATGTGTCCTATGAGGTGAGTTGACCAAATGTCTAACCTAATTGTGAGTAGACTGTGACTAGCTCAATTCTGGACAACTAGTTCAATAGATTAGGATTAGATTATATAGCAACTTCAAATATAGGGATACTTACGAGTAAAAGCATTCTTGAACTAGATTATAAAGCAATTTTCAATATAGGGGTACTTACAAGTATGGAAATTATGGACATAATGATTAAAAAAAATTAATCTAATATGTCTTCAAGAAACTTAGGGGGTGGGAGAAGAAACTAGAGAAATCGAAAAAATAAAAAACAATTCAATATTCAAACTTCGGTACATTGGACAAGAAAAACATTAGAATGAGTTGTGTAAAAAAAAATTAGTGTTATAGATGTCAAAATAGTAGAGGATTGAATTATAAAAATCAAAATCACCTTAGGCCAAAAGATAATAAATGTCATTAGTGCTTATGCTCCTCAAGTAGGCTTAGCGAAAAACCTTAAAAGATAATTTTGGAAAGATATAGATATTATTATACAAGGGGATCAAGGATTCAGAAAATATTCATAGGAGTTGATTTAAACGGATAGGTTAGAACGAATAACAAAGGTTGCGAGAGGACACATGAATAACATGGATATGGAGACAAAGATAAGTCTAAGGAAATAATCTTAAACTTCACCATGTCATATGACTTTATTACAATGAGTACTTACTTTAAAAAGAGAGAGAACACTTAATAATCTTCAAAGGTGGACAAAATAAGTCAAATAATTTTTTTCTTACCATGGAGAGTAAATTCTTTATCATGTTAGGATTGTAAAGGTATCTCAGATTAGAGCTTAACCACACAACATAGAGTTCTAATGCTAGATATACATTTTGCGGCTGAAGAACTCGCCAATTGGGATGTGCTTTTAGAGCAAAAGTGGTTGAAACAATTGTTCTTCACTCAATTCAGAACGTGAAATGCTTGTGCAAGTTTTTAATATGTCCGCAAAATTTAAAATCAGTTCAAATGCTGAACCCGAACAATTACTTTACACATCAGTCACTTTGTTTCTTGAACTCGAACAACTACTGCATCAAAGCAAAATCGATCCCCGGGTTCAAACTTCGCTTCAAGATCTTCAAAGCTCTGCTCGATCCTCAAGTCTTTACTCACTATTAAGCCTTCCTGCATACAACAGTTTGACAAAAAATTTTGTTTACTACTTTAAAATTGATTTGCTACATTTCAACCCAAAATAACATTTCAACCCAAAAGAAAATAAATAAATAGACCTAGGATTAGGAAATGATGTTGCAAGAATGAATATAAGGAAAATTTTTCTTCTCATTAGCCTAATCTAGAGTCTCTAGATACCAATACCATCAATAGTCTCAAATTCATAGCTAGAAAAACACTAATAAGACTATATATAGCATTAGATCATCTGAGTAATATTGCTTCAAAGCAATATTTTATAGACCATATTTGATTGCATCCACCCTATCAAGAAAAATAAAGCTATAGTAGTTCTTTCAACATTCTCCTCTTAAAAAAAAATAAGGCTACAAAATACTTTGCCCCCCAAGCAACATACACCTTTCTCCCCCAATTAAAAACAGAGCATGCAAGATACAAGGGAGAGGAGGGTAAGCATCCCACTGTAGAGATAAATAAAAATAAAAAATTGCAAAAGTGAAATTTAGAGAGAGAGAGAGAGAGAGAGAGAGAGAGAGAGAGAGAGCATAAACTCAACAAAGCTTTCCAATCAAGATGAAAATCAATTAAGCACATTCCCATAAAAGCTTTAGAAGCATTAGCCCAGGAGAAAAAATTAATAATAATAAAAGATACGATTCTCTCCCATACTAAGTCCAAGGATAAATAATGCTCCAAGCCTCCAATGTACCCCAAAAATAACCAATGGTCTCCAAGAAATTATATGAATGGTTCCTACCATAAAGACACATTGGCGCCAATATCTAGAGACATTAACCTTGTTACAATCCTAATCAGGTGAAATTCAATAATGAGAAAAGGAGCAGATTGATTGCTGGGGAAAACTAATTAGATGAAATTCGATAATGGAGAAGGAGCAAATCAAAATTAATTGTTCTAAAACCTCGTGCTAATCTTTATGATGCATGAAGCCCAAAGCATCCGAAAGACACCTACTATTTCTACTGAGATGGCAAAGATAATAACATGTTGAAAAAGACTGAACTGACCGAAAAAATTAACCTTACCTTTTCTACATATTCAGATATGGCATGGTTAATTACTTTCTTTATTACTTGCTTGTAAACTTTAGAGGGTCCAAGAACTTCCAAAAGAATGTCTCTGGGTATCTGCCAGACATGGAAAAATAACCATAAATATAGCAACAGTTCCACAACAGCCAAGATCAATTATAACATGCATATGCACATTTCTATATTCGTTTCTACAGCTCCTTAAATAGCTAAAATTTCAAAAATATTCTCACTTTCCCCCTCTATGTGCAAGCATGAATCACTACATTTAACTTTGTGATATCTCGATTGCAAAGAAACACAGATTCTGTTCCTTAATGTGTCATATAGAACAATTTGGAGAGACTTGTTCCTTAATGTGCCATAAAGGACAACTTGGATTTGTTTTAGTTAAGCAAGGATTGCCTTCAAAGATTCAGTTACTCTTCTTAAATTTGCAAAAAGCAGTGGATTGCTGATGTTTCAGCTGGCATAGTGGGCAAATTGTGGATAATCATTGAACCCACCTATCCAATATGTAAAAGGAGGAAAATTTCAGATTTTTTTTTAAAAAAAACAAAAAGTAAGAGAACTTTGATATTGCTGAATATGATTCAAAAGCATAAGAAAAAAAAATTGCATTATCAGTTAACAGCCTTTACAATTATGTACAAACAAGAAGCAATCCGATACTTGCACCCACCAATGACATCAATCTACAAGTTCCTTGACCTAGGAACATGCCTGCATAATTGTTTGCCAATTTATTTACAATTCACAAGTAAATTATATAAATTAAGTAAAACAAAAGGAAACAAAAACTTACATTAGGTGTTTTTCCTGATTATGCCCAAGTTGTTTGTCAGAGATGAGAAAAGCCAAAGGAAAATATCAGTAAAATGTTAGTCTTGGGGAAATAAAAGAAAGATGAAGGGGGCATTGAAAAGCATTCATCACATTATAATATGAAACAAAAAGCTGAAAAGGTTGCTGGCTTAAGTTATAAAGATTTTGGCAAATAGCAACTTAGAATTATGTGGATAACCAATAAACAGGCCTGCAAAAAGATAAAGAACTCAGTGTCCCCTATGACATGGACAATTTGGGAGTGAGTCATCGTCTCTTGAAGAAGACACCATCCTGGAGAACTAAGTCAAGGAAAATGAAATGAAACTGGTTGCAGCTGATATGTTATGCCCACAATCTCAACTTTATGTTTCTTAGTCATTGCTTGAATGCTCATGGCATCAATATCATACTCTATGCACTCTGAAACCTGTTATAGTTTGAGATTTTTTGTCTCTTCTTTAGATGGACATTTCTAATATCTATTCCTAAATTTTGAATTATCAGAATATAGCATTATAATAAAAATTTAAGATTCCTAAATTTGGGCATCAATTTACATAACCAGAGGTTGGCATCTACATTTAGAAATCAACAAGCCAATATCCAAAGTTCTTTTATTCAATAAATAGTATTCTAATAAACACCATTATGAGATCTCACTACTAGCATAAACTACCTTGTTGAGGGGGAGTGGGGAGAAGTGATAAAGAACAAGTAGTCGAATGAGAACACTGGCTGGGATTAGTAGTTTTAGGATTAACTATATTTACGTTATTCATAATTTTTCAAATTCTAGCTATTTGAGGTTCTTTGTTCATTTAATTAATGAGGGGTTATTTTATAATTTTAGATTTTATTATTTTCCTATAAATGTAGATTTCTGCAAATATTTTACCAGTTTTGAAGTATTAAATTTTCATCTAATCTCTCATCTCTCTCCTTTTTCTCGTGCTCTCTTTTTCCCTCAATTCTCTCATTTCTACTATGCTGGGTATGGCCTTTTTTTTTTTTTTATTCCGATCGCAATTTTAGGATTTCAAGTTATTTGGGATCTATTTTGATACTTCCGTTAATGTGAGATTACTTTGTAAGTTTAGATTATTTAAGCCCATAGTTTGCACTTGACAGAAAATGCTAACACCTTAATAAACCAAGAATTGGGACTAGTGTTCAAAAGTGGCAAATATTTGTTCTGGAACACTAAATCTAGCGATCCATGGTAGTATTTGATATCTTCAATACAATATGCCTTTTTATCATTAAAAGTGGAGAATTATAGCATTATACTTCTATTTTAGTCATTAATCTATTTCACAACTTAAATATCCCCTCCAGATTTACAAACACCTTTTCTCAAGAATATACAAGTGCCATTACACATTTTCACCAACATAAAATTATACCCCTAACAAGCAGCATTTAGGGGATGTGTTGCACCATGATTCCTTCCTATTCCATGACCCCGAACATTCTCCGTTCTATATAAAATTGTTTAGCCAAAATATAAGCTTATGCAAGTATTCTCTCTCTCTCTCCTTCCTACTTTCTCATTCTCAAATGTCAATACTGGTTTAGCTATAGAAGAGACTTCTCCATTTTAAGGCCTGCACAAACTATTGCGAGTATGTCTCTAACCGAGTCATCTTTGATTCATATATAAGACAGGTCTCTTGAGGCTATTTGAACAAGACTTGATATTAGTTTATTACATTCAAAAGATCTTAAGCATGATATTTTTCTTGAATGTATTAGCTTCAAAATATCTCATTGTGTCTTTAATAATGACTATGTAGAGTTGTCCACGAGCTTTGCTTCTCAAGTCGTAAAGATTTGGGTAAGGTAAGGAAGATCCATGGTTCAAATATTACAAACTAAATAATAATAATAATAATAGTGCATTTTATTTTTTAAGGAATTAAGGTTCGTATAATAGAATTTACAAAAAAAATTGTTTCCTATATATGCTAATTCTAATGAATCTCAAATTACATGTTTTGGACTATGGTACCAGGGAAGCCTTGGAAACACTTAGTTTGGAGGGCTAAGGAGCCGCGGAAGATTTGGGCCATAATCCTGGAGAAGATCAACACGCATGATCTGCTACAGAGGAGAAGACCCTATATGGCTCTTAGTCCTGATATGTGCTGCATGTGTTGTGAGAACAATGAGTCAAATGTCCATCTCTTTGTGCATTGAAAGGTGGCATCACAGCTTCAGAATGCCCTTTACTCTGGCAGGGGAACTGTGGATGGCTCTGGGAAAATTGAAAAGTTGCTTTTGATTAATTTCAGGGGTTTTGGAAAGAATAAGAATGATAGAGCTCTATGTTGTGCAGCTGTTTTTTCCATCCTTTGGATCATGTGGATTGAAAGGAAAGCTAAGATTTTCAGAAGTCAATCTACCCGCTCATGACTTTGATAGGGTGGCTTTCCTGGCCTCCTTGTGGGTGCACTCATTGGGTTTCTTTAGGGGTCTTCTGCTGTCTGACCTTAGTATAGATTGGAAGGCAGCATTCTTGTAATGGAGTTTTGGCTTGTATTTTGCTTTTTCCTATTTTGGTATTAGCCACACTTTCTTTTTGGTTTTTTTCAGCTTTTTCTACTTGCTTGAGGTGAACTCCTTGTCCTCCAATCATGCAATCCTTTTGTCAAGTTTAATCATAGTCTTCTTTTTCTATCCAAAAAAATTATAAAAACTAAAAAATATCAGATGAATGGAGGAAAAGCACTTTAATACCTATATACAAAAATAAAGGAGATATTCAAAATTTTAATAACTATCGTGGAATTAAGCTTATGAGTCACACGATGAAACTGTGGAAAAGGGAAGTTGAACAAAGATTAAGGCTAAAAACGAAGGTCTCAAAAAATCAATTTGGTTTTATGCCTAGGAGATCTACTACAGACGCTACATATCTTTTAAGAAGATTAATGGAAAAGTTTAGGAAAAAAAAAAGGAATTTGTATATGGTATTTATTGATTTAAAGCAAGCGTATGATAGGGTACCTAGAGAAGTTCAATGGTGGGTTTTAGAAAAAAAAAAAAAGGTGTATTTAGTAAGTATACCGGTGTTTTAAAAGGCAAAGGCGTAAGGTGAAGCGAGGCGTAAGCCTCAAGGCGTTGAGGCATAAACATTTTGGGATTGTATTTTTTAAAATAATTAATAAATAAATAAATTATAATAGTATAAAAATGAGAAAAATGTTAGAATAATGGAGAAAAATAATAATAACATAATTCTTAAGTATTAAAAATAAGCCATAAGTTTTCAAACAAAAGAGAAAAATGCCAAATTACAAATTTCTCCAGCCTGTTAAGGGGCTATTTGGGAGACGCCTGAAACTTCTCTAGCCTTGAACCCAACTTTCATGAGAAAATGGAAATGATTTTTAATATTCATATAGTCAACTCTGGTTGATTGTAAAAATAATATGGTCAAACCCGTCAAACCGAGACTTCGAAAGAGAGAGCAGAGGCTTCCTCGAGCTTTGTCAACGCGTAAGAGAGAACAAAGGCTTCGAGAGAGAGTAAAGGCTTCGTCGAGAGAGAGCAGAGGCTTCGAAAGGGAGCAGAGGCCTTGTCAAGCTTTGTTGAGGCTTCAAAAGAGAGAGCAGAGGCTTCGTCGAGGCTTCGAGAGAGAGCAGTGGCTTCATCGAGCTTTGATGAGGCTTCGAAGAGAGAGCAGAGGCTTTGTCAGGCTTCGTCAATAGAACAAAGGAGAAGAAGCTTCATGAGAGAGGGAGGGAGGATAGAGTTTCACTGCAATACCAAAAGGCGTATGCCTTGACGCTGAGGCATAAAAAAGTGAGAATTTTTGTTTGATGCGTATGCCTTTTTACTTGATGCGTACGCTTTTATGGAATGCACCTTTTCACTTACACCTTGGTGCATTTTTTGTCCTAAAACGCCCTGAAAAATACCTTTAAAATCATTGAGGTATACTGATGTCATTAAGGATATGTATAATATAATGACTAGTGTAAGGACTATAGGTGGAGAGATTAGAGAATTTCCAATCACAATAGGTGCACATCAAGGATCTACTTTGAGACCTTATCTTTTTGCTTTAGTGATGAATCAACTAACTAGGAGTATCCAAAATGAGGTTCTATGGTGTATATTGTTTGCAGATGATATTGTGTTGATTGATGAAACTGGGGGTGGAGTAGAGGCTAAGTTATAATTATGAAGAGAAGCTTTAGAATCTAGAGGCTTCAAGATAAGTAGAAATAAGACAGAATATATGAAATGTAATTTCAATAATAGTAGGAGGAATATCGGAGACAAAGTTAAACTTGATGATGTAGAAATAAATAGCACTTGATTTCGATACCTTGGATCTATTATGCAAGTTGAAAGAGAAATTGAAAAGGATGTAATGCATAGAGTTAAAGCAGGTTGGGTAAAATGGAGAAATGCTTCAAGTGTGCTTTGTCAAAGTAGGAATACCCTTCAAATTGAAAGGAAATTTTTATAGGATGGCTATAAGACCAGCTATGTTATATGGATCAAAATGTTGGGCAACTAAGAAACAAGATACCCAAAAAGTAAAAGTTCCTAAGATGAGAATGCTTAGATGGATGAATGGTATAAAATTCAAAGATAAATTAAAAAAAGAACATATTTGCAGTAAGTTAGGCATAACTCCTATAGAAGATTAGATAAGTGAGGGAAGACTCAAATGGTTTAGGCACGTGCAATGCAGGCCACATAGCACACCAATGAGAAAGAGTAAGTTGTTGTGAGTAGGAAAAGGGTAGGGATAGACTAAAAATAACTTGGAATAAGATAGTAAGGATTTAATAGCCCTAAATTTGTCAAAAGAAATTGTCCATCATCGCATCCAAGGATTCATGTAGCTGACCCCACCAAATGGGACTTAAGGCTTGGCTTTTTTGTTGTGTATAGTTGATGTACTCAATACTTTTCAAGTTTGCTACATTGACCCAAGTACAACAAGAACAAAGTACGACAAGTAAAGAGTGGTGATGCCAATGATGATGGTAGACATCAAACATTCTAGGCATCATATTTGGCAATTGCTGTGTTGGTTAGATTACAATAATTGTGTACCCTAAGTAGAAACATCTTGCGACAGCTAGAATGAAAATTCAGTAGCTTAATGAATTCATTAAAAAATTCACAACAAAAATCAGTAATTTTGATGAAAGCAACTGAATCAATTTTGGTTGATTCCTAAAAATAACACCAGTAGCTTTTGTAAAATTATAAAGTATAAAATTTTTGTTTACCTCCTTTTACTCTTCGAAAGCCTGGAATTGGTTGAGCATCAGCAACCATTTTGGAGAACACATTGTCAAAAATTGCTTGAGTTTTGACACCAGATACCTCTACGGTCATCTGCTAAATGGTCAAGAATACAATTCAAAACTAAGAATCATAATTAGAATTTACAAACAGAGTATTAAGCATTTATCTTCATACTCAGGATCCTGTCCAGAGATTCTATTAAACTGAAAGGTCATCATGATCTTGAGTTAGTTATTGTCCTTAAATCATCATTAGTGTTACATCTACCTCATGTATATCTGTCTCTAGGTACATTGTCAGTCAACAAATGTTTTCTAAAATTTGTGGTCAAAATTAAGAACTATAATTATGATCTACTAACATAGTATTAAGCATTTATCTTCATACTCAGCATCCTATTGAAAGATCCTATTAAATTCAAAGGACATCACGACCTCAGGTTAGTTGTTGTCCTAAAACCATTATTAGTTTTACATCTACCTCATGTATATCATGTCCTCTTGGTATATTTTCAGTCAAGAAGTGTTTCCAACTGGTCTAAATGAAATGCCATTCATACCTTTATGTCTTTATCGTCATTAATACTGGTAGCAGTCACAGAGAAGTCCTTGCATTGAGATGAAGAGACTTGAATATCTTCTGCACCTAATGCAGGAGAAAGCATCAAATAGAGAAATGAAAAAATAAAAATAAAAACAAAAATAAAAAAATAAAACACCAGATAGAAAAGATAGACCACAATTTATTTTAATGTACAATGGGTGAGAGTATGAAGCAGTACTGCTGCATCAATGAAGCACTGGTTAATATTATCTGGATGACAAACCAATCTTTGCCTTATCTAGGTCTTTTTATTATGATCTAGTCAAAGTGTCCTTTACTAAGTCAAACTTTCTACATAAGCTTCACTTACGAGTATTTCCAAAGTGTATTTATGATGTCTTTGAGTCTAGAGAAGTCAAAACAGTTGTAGTCAACAATAGTTCATTTTCCTAAGCATGTTTAATCTGCAAGGCTGTCATGTGCTTAAATTTATTTTAGTCCAGAATTTTCCCTTTATAATTCTGAGCTGTTCAGGATTTTCCTAATAATTTGGAAGAGTGGGTTGAAGATTCACCCAATGGCTCCTTCTGTACCCTCCACCACTGCATTTCTGCAGGAGAGGATCATTCTTCGTCACTAAATCTCCCTCAATACCCCTAATTTGTCAGATTAGATATCTGACAGATCCTACAGTGTATTTCCACCATGCACACAGCATCAAAGTAGCCACTTGAAGGATACCAATAACTTATTTATGCACCTGACGATATAGCAGAAACTGCAGGAATGTAGCTTGCCCTGTAAAAGAAAGAGAATTTTTAACACCAAAAAGAAGAATATTCCCAACTTTAACTCAAAAAGAGCTTTACATTATTACAGTTCTCTAGAAAAAAAAAAAAATGGAAAGAAGACTCACAAAGATCAATCAAGCAAGCATTGAATTAAACTGTGAAAATAAATCAAGCAATAAGAATAGTCACCTTAATAATTCAAAAGAATTTAGTCTTTATATAGAATGGGATGCACAAAAAGATTAGCATAATAGTTTAGATTAAGGAAAATTTATTATACTCTACTCAATAATTAGTGAAATTTCCAAAGGGATGTGCATGCTTTTTATATCAACTAAATCTTCCTATATTGTTTCAAAACGTGTTCAGAATAAGCCCATTACTTTTGTGTCCATTTACTTCAGCTTATACTAGTTCAAAAATAACTGGATAACTATTTCAACAAATGATATCATTCTCAGTTCATTCATAACACCTCCATATTACACTACCTAATTCTGTCCTTGTTTATATCAAAATTTGCATTTAACAATGTGGCAGCCTTTTGGCCAAGGAGAGCTGGCCAATCAAAAGTTGAGATGTTGCTAAGGGAGGCTGCCCAGTGTGCTATAACTATAAGAAGCTAAATGCCTGATCATCCATAAAGAAAATGAAAGGAAAAACTGCTTTCAGTTATTACTTTATAGAGCATGCCACACGATGGGCAAGTGTAGATGAGAATCAGAAGGATATGCCCACCCATAGTTGTGGTGCAGCATGGTCTAAAATTTCCACAACATTGTTGAAATTTTTGCTTTCCATCATGACCGCACTTTCGTACCCGAATAGCAGTTAATTCCTTCTTACAAAATTGACGTTGAAAATGTCCATAAATCACCCAAAATTTATCAAAAGATTTCAGTGAAATTTTTCAAAAATTTGACTATGAAATAATTTTTTCTTAAAATTGAAAATTGAGATTCAAACCTCAAAAAATTGAAATTCCTCTTTCAATAAATCTTTTTTCTCTTGAAACAAAAGATTATTACAAACGCTAACTAATAGATTTCTGAAATTTTATACAAAATTGAAATTACATATTAGTAACAACATTTTCCTCAACCATTAATGCATAAATTATTATATTTGCATAATAACTAATATCCGACTTATTTATGAATATCATTTATATTAATTGAATGTGTTTAATATGATTATTGTATTAAAATTATTGCACTGTATACACAGCATGCCTGCTACTGATGTAATTATTTACAATTTTTTTGTTATAAATCTTGCCCTATTATGTGTTGGAAATAGAGGATTCAAGACTACTCTTATATGGAGAGAAATGTAGAAAGAAACATGGAACATTTGAAACTTTGATTCCATTTTATTGTAATGGCTTGAGTTGAGTACATGACTTATATCATCCAATCCAAATGATTTGTATCAAATACAATTAATTTCCACACTCCAACTCAAACTTGATTTTTCTTTTTCATGCCAAGAAGGCTACTTAATTTACAGATATCATCAAACATGAGGGATTTTGTGAAAATAACTACAACTTGATCTTGAGACTTCATGAACTTGAGTTGCACAACAATGGATTGGATCGATCTTATTTCTGCATTCTTCAACAATTTAATTCCATACTCTAAGGGGGACTAAAGCCTTGCAGTCATCCATCCGAAATTTTTTGGGAACTTTTCACGTGCTTTCTTGAGAAACAAAGATTCCTTCCTCCTTTTGCATTACTTCTATGTCAAGATAATATGACAGGTTCCCAATATCTGCCATCTCAAACTTTGTTGTTGCCTCTTTGAGCGCTTCAAACATGCTTTTATTTCCTATGAAGATGTTTGTTCCATCATTGCGCACCCCCTGTGAGATGGTATGATCGTCTTGCTATGAAAATTGTTTAGGCACATGGCAAACAAATGAATCACTTATCTCAATGTTGCCATAAGAACGACAATGACAAGTCTTAGGCAACACATGATTGTCTCTTGGACATATAGCAGTCACCCATGCAAGGCGAACCATTTGTTTCCAAACCATCCAAGGAATTGCAAGGAAGATCATCCCATCCATCCGGAGGTCATCCACTCACCATGTGAGGTGAACAATTAATTGTCAATCCAAGCAACAGAGATCGCTTAGTGCAATCATTGGACATGAGAGTCAACCATAATAATTGAACCATTCATGCATAGAAACAGTCTCAATTTATGACTAGGCCTTTTAATGGTTTGAATATAAGACTCGTAACCATAGTTAAATTTAGGGCACAATTTGAGGAAAATTGTAATTCCAAATTTGACTTATGGAGGGTAAAAATATGTGATTAATTTCAATTGTACTAGAACTTCAGCTCAATGAAACTCAATTCACACAATGTGACAAACGATTAACACCTTGGCCTTTGTGTCGCTTTATCTTCTATTTCTATCTCTTAGTGCCTCTACTTCCCTATCTCTATCCCTCTCTCTCCCTCTCCATATCTCTTATCTATTTCTAGTCACCTCCGTCATTTGCTTTCCCCATTCTACGATTTCTATGATTTCTATGACTCTCTTATTATTCATATCATTGCATCTCTGATGGACTTGGCATAACAAGCCCATTTCACTGAAATTACCATCTCCTCGTCTCAATCACATCATCACTTCAAAAGGTGTTTGATTTTTTATCAAACAAAAGATTAATCATCAACATACAAACATAAATTGTAACATATCTCCAATTCCATTTGCCTTAATGTAGAGAGCATGCTCACAATGGCATTTATTTTCTTGAAAATATTTTTCAATTCAACTAAACCACACATGAAGAGCTTGTTTCAACCCATAGAGTCCTTTGAAGAGCTTGCTCCATGGAAACCTCCCCTTAGATGAATCTTCCATCTATTCTAAGATGCTAACAAGATAATGAATAAATTGTTTCTAAACGAGCAAGTGGTGCAAATATGTACACCATTATCGATGCCCACTGCCAAGCCTTTAATTTTATCCTAATCTTGAGTACAAAGTTGGTGATGGGGAGAGAATTCATTTATGGGATGACCAATGGATGGGGGAGGTGCCTTTGGCTCCTGCATGTCCTCATCACTTGGGTTTATCTTCGTGAAACATTTGTTTCTGCTTTCCTCCTCCTGCAAAAGGATGGCATTCTTGGGATTTCCATTTTGCAAGAAACCTTAGTGAGCAAGAGATAAATGAGCTGGCACTATTAACCAATTTTCTTGATTCTTTTCATATTCATTTTGGGGAGTGATAAATAGGTTTGGAGCTTAGAATCCTTAGATTCTTTTGGGCAATTCTCTTGCAAATCTTTTTCCTAGTTAATTTGTGATCCCACCTTGTTACTCCTTGAGTTGGAAAGCTAAAGATCCATTAAAAATAAAAGCTTTCACTAGACTGAGATCATAGCAAAAATCGATACCAATGACTTGCTTCAGAAGAGAAGACCAAATAAAGTCTTATCACTTGACGTTTTTGCCCTTTATTTATAGAGTGGACTTGACCACATTTGTTTATTCACCATGCCTTCACTTTGCGATTTGGAATAAGTTGTTTGGTATTTTTGGCAAAAAATTGGTCGATCCCTCCATGTTGAAGCCCTATAGTCCTATTATGTTTGGGGAATTGGTAAGAGAAAGGAGGAGAAAGCTTTGCAGCGGTACACTATTATGATGATTATTTGTTGTGTTTGGCTGGAGATGAAAATCAAAATTTTTAAAGGTATGGCTACTTCCAATAACTTACTTAGTAGAGTGGATGTGTCAATGTGGGTTTCAACTAATTGCTCCTTTCATCATGTTTCCTTGGAAGACTTACAACAAGATTGTCTGTTGCTTCATTAAGATGTCTTGAGTTTGTTTTTCTTTGATCCTGTAGTTGTTTTCATTTTGTAGAGGAAGGACGTGTTGTTCTTGTTGTTTTTATTTTTCATCTTTTGTCATATTTTCTCACCTTTTCTAATCAATTCCAATATCAAAAGAAAAAAAAATTAATCGTGATATTCCTATTCTTCTATGATCTATCATCATCCAAGGATCATAATTTCAATTTCGACTAAACTTTTGAAGCTTCATTACAAAGATTTCAATGTTGATGTTGATGTCAAGTTCAATTTCGATCAAAAATTGATGAAAATTTACAATGAAGAATGGAATTCTTTTATGAAACTTTAGAAACTATTAGCAAACATAACTAAATAATTATAAATAAAATACATCATGGTGTATATGGTGCCAATATTGTAATATAATAATGACATTAAACACATTCAAATTTATAAATCAGTTTAAATATTATTTATTATACAAACTAGCCATGGACACACACTATGTACATGCTCCACGACTTCCTATTTTTTAAAATTTTAAAAAAATTGTTTTAAAAATAAAAAATTAAATAGTATAAGGGCATTTTGGGATAGTTGTAGATAGTTATAGGGATATTTAGGGATAATTATGAGTAGTTATGAGGATAAATTTGACATAATTATAAGGGCATTTTGGAATAGTTGTGGATAGTTAAAGGAGTATTTTAAAATAATCATTGGTAACTATAGGGATAAATTTGGCATTTTTTAAAAATAACACCAAAGGGAGAATCCCCATTATAGTATTAGAGATGCATATAATTTAGAAATAAATGGTCAAATAAAATGTTGAAATTAATGTCTAAGATTAACTCTTCATATAATTTCAAAGTCTGAAACCCATTTGTATCATTTCTATAAATAAGAAAAGAAAAGTTGGGAGAAATTTTAATTTGGATTTTAAATCTCAAATTTGAACTTCAATTAAATTTCATTGTATAGTTAACATTTTGATAAAATTTTATAAAATTTCAAGCTTTAGATAAATTTTAATTTTAGTGATTCGTGGAAATTTCGACAAAAAATTTGTATAATGGGGAATCAATTGCCATTTCGACTATGAGGGCAGTGGAAAGCAAAATTTTCAATTGAAATTTCGACAACTGCATGGAAATTTAAGATGACGTCATCATCTCATACTCATGTCCTTGCTATCTGCTCGCTTCTCAACTCTCTTGCAAGATTAAACCCATGTCTTGCAAGTTCCGGTTCCTAAAATATTTGTCTATAATAGTATTTAAATCCCATGTAAATCACAATTGATTGTTTTGATTTTCATGACTACCAATAACATCTAAACTAGTTTATGATAGATTACTTGAAAATCACCCACATGCATTCAAAACCTGGCAATTAATGCAAACATAGCATAGCTTAAATTCTAATAAGTTTTCAACAATAAAGATAATAAAACTCAACTTTTGTAGATGTTATGACTGCCAATAAGTGTGCATGCAAATAAAATGGGCATGGACATTAAATTAAAACATTAATAACACCTTTTATATAACTTCTTGAGCAAAAAATTTAATTTGATGAGAAAAAAAAGTTACAGTGAGAGAAATTTTTTGTGTTTAGGTGATTAGAAGCACAAAAACTCATTTACAGCACATAAATTAGTATCACCTTTCATGAAATGGTTGAGCATTATATCTCATTCGAATGGAAGAACATGCTCTATTGGAAGAAATATTTGAAATGACAGCATCTGTGGACTGCTTGTAATTTATTATCTGCAAAAAATCACATGATTTCTCTAGTCAATATATTCAAGAAAGATCAATACACTAATCTTACAGGCAATAAGCTGAATTTTTTTTGTAGTTAACTTATTGACTAGGTAGGAAAAGGAAATTAAGAACATGGTTTGCATTGCTACACAAAAACCATTACTCAGTAACTGATACTGAAATGTGATGCAATCTGTGGTGAAAATATACTGTAGGATCTGTCAAATTAGAAATCTGGCATTACGGAGAATTGCAGGAAGATACTGTGGCAAAGAGAGATCCTCTCAGGCAGAAATGCAGTGGTGGAGACTATGGAAGGAGCCATCACACTTCCAAGTTCTTGAGAAAATTCTAAACAATCAGAGTTGATAACCAAATGGAAAGGGAAATTTATGTACTCCTTCATTAATTGGACTAAGATAAATATAAGTACATGAGAGCCTTGCACATTAAATGTGCATAGGAAAACGAATATTGCTAATTACAGTTCAATTGACTCCTCTAGACTCAAAGAACTCATTAATAACTTTGGAACTATACTCATAAATGAACTTTGTGAATAATAAAATTGGACTTCAGAAATCACACACTTCACTGGACCATATTAATGATACCTTGATAACAGTAATTAAAAAATATATAACTAACAATATTAACTATACTTCACTAGTTTCCTCTTTTTAAAAAAAAAAAACTATGCTTTCACTGGTGCAGCAGTGCTGCATCAAGATGACTAAGAAAATGAAAAAACGCAGTTTGGAACCTAATGTTTAATATTCTAATGTTATTTTGTTTCCAGAGAACAGAAGCTTGCCTCAAGGCCCTCAACTAAGGCAAGGATTTGTTTTCTCAAGTCCTAAAACTCTATTGTTTGCATTTAAATTTCCTTTCTATTCTTATATAAGAAATTTATGGTTGAGGAGACAAAAAAAGAAAAACAGATTAACTCCTAAAAGCACAAGTCTTTTTTACCAATTCATACACTATAAGCAAAGAATCTGAACTAAAATTAAAAAAATTTTTAACATCACTAATTACTAGTACAGAAGTGTCATTTGAAAAAGAAAAGTAACGAATCAAAAGAATAAAAGTGCAGCGCCGAATGAGGACATCATTAGCTCAGTTTCCCCAAAAAAAATAGTAGCTCATCTAAGATCAAGAAAACAGACTCACCATTGCTAAAATATTAAAGCACCCTTCCTGAACAAGTTAATGCCACCAAATCAAATTCTATTGGGTTCTATTGGCTGCAACATAATATTAGATCAGAAAAATTTGTTGCAGATAAGGAAGAAAAATATTCTGTTTATGGAATAGTCATTTAAGCTGGTGCCCAACAGTGAGCCTGGGATAAATTTTACACTGCATCTCCAGTTAACTTGAGAAGAAATTTCTCTTTAAAGTCCAAAAATGTTGACATGGATTGAGGGACAAAAATGAGGAGAAAAACTGGAATCTGTTGGCAGGAAATCAACAGAAAAATCTTATAATTAGAAAAAAGAAATGAAACAGCAATTACGAAAGATAGAAAAAGGAAAAAGGAAAGTAGTTAATGGACTTTTTGACAGACATTAACTGCTGGTTTGGTTCGTGGAATAGCTATTCCTTAGAATAAGTTCGAATATAGTGAAAATTTTGAGAATGTAGGTAACAAATATTCTCTATACGTTTCTTATAATTTCATTCAACAACAAGAAAGAAGTCGACAGTAAAAATTACCATGGTGAAACTTGGGAATAGTTATCCTTATCTATTCCTTATTATGGACTCAAAAAGTTTTACATTGTTACTTATTTTATGGTATCAACATAATTTTTTGTATAAATAATTGAAACCAACCTATTACAACTAATTTATTCCTAGGAATAGACATTCCACAAATGAAACAAAGGGTAAGTTCACATTTGGTTCACAAAATAGAATGGGATAGGAATGAAATAGCATTTGTGTAGGAATATAATAGTTTACCCGAAAAATGTGCAACTTAAAGATAAATGACCGTGCAAAAGATAATGTTATTCTAGACAAGGAATAACTATTTGCAGATGGAATATCAATTACTATTCCATTCTCATCCTATTCCAACATAACTGTAAAAACCTAAAACCTCATATTCATCCAGATACAGCTAAAACAGATGAAAAGGCCGAAATTTGAACCAAGCCCAGAAAGGCATGATGTTGAAGAAGACAGTTTTAATATCATACTCCCTATTGAGAAACTCTTTCTGTGGGGACAGAAAACACATAGAAACCAAATTCAGGGAACACTACTAGCGATGCTTAAAACGGTACGAATCTTTTACCCAGATAAGAAATTAAGACCTCTCACTGACCCAGAAATTAAACTCACCCGGACAATCCGAGCGGCCGCACAAAATGGCATTTTCAATCACTCAGAAAATTATGCAAACGAATTCAACTACACAGATGGGCAATGGAAAAACTGGAACTGCGGAGTAGATTAAATGATTCGACGAACTCAAAGAAACAGAAGAACAAGACCTGGGCATTCACATACCTTACGATTCAGAGTGAAGAGCAGTGTCCCAGCTGCTGTTTCCATGTCCTCTTCAACCCCACAAAATATTTTTTTTCTTCACTCTTCTGTTAATTGTACTACGAATTTGCCCGTAGGAGTAAGGATCCAGTAGAGGCTACCAGAAGAAAAACAAAGCATGAGGAGAGGAGAACGACCGGGAGGACGGAAGGGAGAAGATAACGAAGGGAAGAACCGAAGAAGTTAACGAAGGGTTCCCTGGAATTTTCAAAAATGTTACTGGTTGCGGCTCGCGCGTGCCGGTAAAAATTATCACAATTTTTGTATTAAGGATCATTTTTAAAAAATTGTGAACGGTTTTTTAGTTCTTTTTATTTATTTATAAAATTAAATATATTGATCAAAATAGAATGTACAATGTACACTGGGCATACCCCGAAGAGGGGAAACTAAACCCCAACCACAAATGCTTAGCATTACAATCACAAGGCAAGACCATAGGCCTTCCTAATAAAAAACTACAAATATCAGTATAGTAGAACTATTAAAAGAAAAGGTAGCTATACCTTGTCCAAAGAAAAAAAGTCAAAATAGTCATACACCACTCTATCTCTAAATCACTTTGACTAGATCCCTTGGAGAAATATATTTACCTTCAAATTTCCTTTTGTTTCTAAAGTGTCAGATGAAGTACACTGAATTAGTCAGACAAACTTTCTTACCAACTGTCTAGATGTCAGTGCCTTTAGCTTCCTTGTATAACCATTTCAGGGCAGCCTTCACCGTAGACATTTCTCGAGAGATCCCTAACCATTCACGAACCATCTCCTATACTTCTTTAGTGAATCGGCATTTGAAGAATAGGTGCTCATTTGATTCTGTTTCTAAATTGTAGAAGCCACAAACAAGATTCAAACCTTCAGCTTGAAACTTATCATTTGTTAGTAGCTTACCTTTAGTTGTCATCCAGAGAGTGAACGCATGTTTCGGTATGCTGCCACACATCACACATGTAGACCTCATTATGCCACCGAACTGAGTTCCCTTTAATCCTCTAGAAATTATATACATAGGTGGAGCAGATTTGATCATCACTCACCCACTCGCTAATTTCAATCCCAGCAGACCTTTGATCCCCACATATTAGAATAATCTGATCCTTCAAATCAATAATCTTTTTGAACAGTGGGGAGTCTTTATGTCCAGCTGTTGCCTCCCAAAGATTAGTCACATTTAGATAAACATTATGCACCAATTTGGACCACAAAGATTCATTTTTATTCTAAATATTCCAGAGAGCTTTTGTCAGCAAAGCTTTATTCCAAGTCATCAAGTCGAAGACACCAAGACCCCCTTCATTTTTAGGCAAACAAAATTCTCTCCAAGCAATTGGCGATTTTCTTCTACCACCCCATTAAAAAGTTCTGCATAATCTAACAATATGATGAACAACTGCTTTAGGAATGGGAAAGATTGCCGACCAAAAGCACTCCACTCCCTAAATCTACTTGCTTTTTACTTTCGATGCTTGATTGTAATTTTTGTTTCTTTAATTTTGAATAACTTATATTAGTTGATTTTTTAAATTTAAAAAAAAAATTGAATATCATGTATAAAAAAAAAACTTTTATACTTAATGTAAAAATCAGTGACAAAAAAAATGAGGTATTTTGTATCCTTATACGACCTTTGACACTCGCTTCATTAGAAGTTATTAAAGCAATAAGTGTCAAGATGATAAAAATGTTTAAATCTTTTTTAGCATGTCAGCTTACTACAAAGTAATGTCCGTATAAGGAGAAATTAAATCTTCTCATTTGATTTGCCACAAATTAATGATTTTGGTTAATGACTCAGAATTAAAAACTTTATCTTTTTATGATTTTAGTTGGATTTTCATAGTTCTTTTTTCCTATGGTAGCTTTTTTTTTATTATCATAATTTGCTTATGTGTTTTATAATTGTGGTGCAAGATATTCTATCTTAATAATACAAGTCTATCTTTATTATAATCAATTATTTTTTTGCTATTTTTTCTATTATTTAAAATTTTATATAAGTTTATATTGTTAGAATAATATTTATTTAAAGAAATTATTTTTTATAAATTTTTAGTAAGGAAATAAACTACCTCCTCTTCCATCCATTCCGCTCGCCTCCACCTACTCCCCTCCTCCACCCAGGTAGTTTAATAAGTGACATGATAGTTGTTTGTCACATTATGTGAATTGAGTTTATGTATAGAAGATCCTTACAAAATAGGTTATATATCTATTTTACCCCTTTAAGGTCAAAACTATATTAATTTTAAGGTTACAAATCATAAATTCGGGCCATAAATTCTAATCATAAATTCAATCAATTTCTAAATGCTAAAAGTCTACTCATGAATTAAGATCATTTTAAGACATTAAAGGTCGAATTATTATAGTTGACAAAAATTTTATTGTAGTTGACATGGTTACTTACTATTTATCTGCCTTGGTTGCTTGATGATTGGTCGATCTCCTTGACAACTAGCAATCTCCTAGATGACTAGCTAGGTAACCATTGTCACCTAATAACTATGCAACTTTTGTCTCCTAGGTGACTACTTGTGATTCATTGGTCGTCTACATGATAAATGATTCTTTATTTTTTAATCCCTTAAGCGACTTTTGCCTCGCTGGGCAATATTTGTCTTAAGCCTTGTTTAAGAGATTCTCTACTTAGTCACTAGGGACACCAAATGACACATGATCCACCTTTGCCTAGGCGAATAACTTATCTCTTGCCTAAGTGACCTCCATTTTAAAGCGATTACCTTATCTAGGTGATCACTATCACATTCCAAGGGGTTGCACAAAGGGGGCATAAACAATGTCCACCCATGATTGCTCCATTTAATTGCTTTTTAACTCCTATGGATGAGTAGTTACAATTTTTTTTTTCTTTTCAACCTAAAGTGTGTTCTTATTTTCTTAGGTCGAGAAATTTCTTTAATGGTCAATTATTTTATAAATGATGCTCCCAAGCTTGTTAAAGCATATTTGACCGATTAATGACAGAAAAAAAAATTATCATCCTCCTCCTTAGTATAGTTGGCCACTAAGGAGTTTTCATACTTCTTGGGTTCGGCCAAAAAGAAGATTTTGCATTCTTCATTTTCAACTGAATTGAATCCTTCCTCCTCTTTAGCATGTTCAATCGTTAAGGAATCCTCATAATTCCTATTTGCGGGATCGACCTCTTCATCTTATTCTATATAATTGGCCAATAGATCATTCTCATGATCTTCATAAATGATGTTATTTGCAAAAATATTATGTTGCCCCTTGTGTTGATGTGTTTAGCCTAAATCATCATTGGTGATGGTTCAACCAAGAGGTGATTATAAGGCCAATGTCACTTTCCCCCCAACGCCTACCTATTAAAAAGTATGTTGGTGAATCCATTTTTGTAATTACAGATTATGTAATAAGTGCATGGACAAGTAAACCGACAGACATGTTATATAATTGTGGGGACAGAATGGAAGAAAGCATAGCTTATAGCTTTATTATAATCCGACACACATAATAGACTTTTCGTAGAGATCGATGTTAGATGTACACAATTTCATTTTATTACTTTTTTAAACGTTTTTTTCCACTTGTCTTGAGCTCTTCCTGGTGCAGAATCTAGCAGGCGAGGGCGATGCCATCAGGCATTGGTGCAAAGCAACACTTGAGGCCGTCAGTGCTAAAGGGGATGGAGGTTGCCGACCCGATGATCAAATAGATCAACATTCCTGCGAATTCGCCGATGATGAATGCCCCTAATATGTCGGTGATTAATCCGATCAACGCCACGAACAGCTCCATTGCCTGGACGCTGACCAGTACGTTACGCGCTAATGTCCTGCCAATAAGCTGTCCAAGCATCGCTCCGCCCACCGATGCCATCGTCACCACGATGTCATGGACTGCCTTCGGGATCTCGTGCTCCGACGAGAAGATATCCCACACCATCACGCCGATGATGAAGAGCAGCACGACTAATCCGACGCTCCCGGCGATCTTTGCCCCAATGTTGATGGAAGGTCTTCCGCGCTTGGACGCCTCAATTATTGCGTTCTACACTTCTAGCTTTTGCGCTTCCGATTGGTCATTGAACACCCCGCAAAATTCAGTTTTCGCTGGTAACTACATCCGATATAATCCCCCAACCATTGGTGAGGCCATTCAAATCAATTATACAAATTGAATACTGAAAAATATATATAATATGTCGGAAATTAACTCAAATATTCTTTTTCTTTTTAATAAATAAAATGATATGTATTATATACATACATAGTGACGAGTTGCTCTAAGGTTTTGCCGAATTGCATGAGATATTTTGAGAAGCTGCGTGACATGGGGCTTTGCTAGCTCTTAAAATACTCCAGCATCTTGTCCCTGTACTGAGTCGCATCGTTGGCCAGTTTAACGATTTTGGTAACATCTTTGGGGTGCATCTCCCTCAGAGTTGTAATCAGTTCATCCGCGTGTTCTTTTACTTTGCTGAGGTAGTCGCTTCTCACCGTGTAGTTTGAGATGCCCTCTAGTGCGAGGTGGACGCAGTACACAGTGTAATCGTAGACGTTGCGAGCGGTCAAGGACCGGCGGTCGTCTTTGTCTGCTGTGGCAGCGGACTTGCTCTTCACCAAGCCAGCGCCGGCATCGAGGAGGGCCAAAGCCACCTCGTAATTGCTTCTGCTGGTGCGGAGGTATTTGACATGCTCGGGTTTGGAGCCGAATTGGATGTGTTGTATGGCCTGTACTTCTTGGCCGTAAATTATATTAGCCAGCCGGCGCAACTGCGCATCCTTGAGAATGGGAAGCTCTGCAGCCATATTTGAGTTTTTTTTTAGAATTGAATTGAGTAGTGGTGCTAATCTCCCTCGTGCTAGCTCTGTAGTAACTAATGAATGAAGTTGGAAATTTGATCAACTAACATATAAGCATACCATACACCGACCCCTGGTTTGATTTAGAGAATCAAGCCTGCAATATTATGAAATCAAATTTTAGATCGAAATGGAATGCATTTTATTTTTAATTTACAACAAATAAGAAAATTTTAATTTTAATTAAGATAGATTGAAATTTACCTTCATTGTAAAGGTAACAATTAAAAACAATATTTATTATTACAAAATAATAATAATGATAGGGGAAATAATAATACAAAAGGAAAAAATACTACTAATAATTATTATTTAACAATAACAATTAAAAATGCAATTATTATTATTATTATTATTATTATTATTATTATTATTATTATTATTATTATTATTATTATTATTATTATAAGGACAATGATTCTTATAAAAATAATGAATAATAATAACATCTAAAAATGCAATTATTATTTTTTTCCTTTTTATGATTATCGTTATTTTTCTTGTTACTATTTTTTTAAAATGATAAATATTATTGTCATTATGATTATTATTAGATGTTATTGTTATTCATTATTTTTATAAGAATCATTGTCCTTATAATAATAATAATAATAATAATAATAATAATAATAATAATAATAATAATAATAATAATAATTGCATTTTTAATTGATATTGTTAAATAATAATTATTGGTAGTATTTTTTCCTTTTGTATTATTATTTCCCTTATCGTTATTATTGTTTTGTAATAATAAATATTGTTTTTATTGTTATCTTTACAATGAAGGTAAATTTCAATCTATCTTAGTTAAAATTGAAATTTTCTTATTTTTTGTAAATTAAAAATAAAAGGCATTTCATTTCGATCTAAAATTTGATTTCATAATATTGCATGCCTGATTCTCTAAATCAAACCAGGGGTCGGTGCATGGTGTGTCTATATATTAGTCGATCAAATCTTCTGTCTTCATTCATTAGTTATTGCAGAGCTAGCACGAGGGAGATTAGCACCACTACTCAATTCAATTCTATAAAAGAAACTCAAATATGGCTGCGGTGTAACGACCCGAATAAAAATGAAATTTAGATAATAAAGAGGGAGGAAAATGGAAACGGGAACAGAAGGAAAGCTGTCAAGCTTCATCGACGAACACAAGGTTTCGTCGACGAAGGCTTTGAGGATTTCGTCGACGAACACAGGGCTTCGTCGACGAGAAAATACCGAGAGGGGGGTTTTGAGCCGACTGAATTTTGTCGACAAAATTTGTGAAGGACTCGTTGACGAATGACGTGGCTCGTCGATGAATCCTCTGCTCTATAAATATGAAAAATCCGATTTTTAACTTACAAAGGAAGCCAACTCTTCTCCTTCTCTCTCCACGACGCTCCTAAGGAAGTTCTCTCCAAATCTGCCGGAGCGGATCATTGGTGAAAGCGAGGTGGAAACCATCCCAAATCCAGGGTAAGACTTTTTAAACCAAATTTGATTTCATGGTAGTTGTAAGAAATAATGTACGCATGAAAATACTGAAGTTTAATACTGGAAATTTTTAGTTTCAAGGTATTGGTCAGGAAATCTTATGGGGGTTAGATTAGATTGTTTTGGGGGCTTTCTCAGTAGTCAGGTAAGGGGATAAACTAAGTTAGTTTTTTTTTTTTAGAAAATGCATGTATATATATATAGCATCTCGTTTTAGGAAAAATAAATATATTTATATATATGATTTATATTTGGAAAATACTATGAAAATGATCGTATGTTGAATATGTGAAAATCTGTTAGTGTGGCATAAGTATAAAATGTTATGAGATACTGTTTCTGGAAATGTGATTATGATATGGATTTTATGACGGAAAAATCGGCGTACGGGCTGAGATTTTTATGATATGTTTACCGGCATATAAGCCGTGCTATGATGTGATTTGCTAACGTACGGGCTGTGCTATGATGTGATTTGCCAACGTACGGGTTGTGCTATGATATGTTTGCCGGCATACGGGCCATGTTATGATGTGATTTGCCAGCATACCGGCTGTGCTATGATATGTTTGCTGGTGTACGAGCCATGTTATGATGTGATTTACCGACGTACGAACCGATGATTTTCATGATACATGTATATATGCAAAATGATATGATTGATGTGAAAATAAAGGATATGAGATATCTATGTATCACAGTAGTATATGTATATGATATCAGAACCCAGTTGGCTTGGTTTAGGCTAGCACTTGCACGGTACCGTTGCTATGTGTCCATGGTCTTCGTGATCATGATATTTATGTTAACGTCGCTATACGGAGTGGTGTGAGATTGAATTGTCGATGTGGTTTATAAGAAGTGTGCTGATCGCCCTTGGTGTACGGAGTAGGTCTGGCAGACCCATCGAACTTACAGACTATGTTTAACTTGACAGTGGTCAGCCAACCATTGTCAGGTCCCGCCTTCGGGCCACACAACCCAGTCATGTGGGGGTAATACATGACAACAGCCAGCTAACCTACCAGGAATGTTTTTGTAATATTAGTATTGTATGAGATGAGATATGTTCATGAAAATGCAGTATGTTCTGCCTTGTGTTGATATATATATGTTTTCCAGATTTGACGAAACAGTACTAAATATGTTATGTATAGTATATGTAGAACACAGAATGTTGCCACACACTGGTATTAGTTTATTTCCCTTACTGAGAGGTGTCTCACCCCTAAATTCTATTAACTTTTCAAGAGCCCCAGATAGGAGAGTGGGAAAAGTCCCGCTGATATAGTACTGTTTATCTGCCCTTTTTGAAGGGTAAGTTTTGTAGGGACAGTTAGATTTGCGGGGAATGTCCCTAGATATGATTTTTGGAATGTGTATACTGAGATACAGTGATTGTAGTAACTCTGGTATTGTAATGCATGTTATGATGAGATGTATATGATTATATGTTTTCTGCTGCTTAGGCTTCTGCTATATATTCTGTTATATCCCTGATACCCACGGGTCCAAGTGGATGGTGACCTACTGAGCTGGAATGTATGACGTTGATATTGATATAAAAAAAAATTATGTAGAAAATAAGCAGGTCGTGACATGCGAAGCTTCCCATTCTCAAGGATGCGTAGTTGCGCCGGCTGCCTGAGATAATTTATGGCCAAGAAGTACAAGCCATACAACACATCCAATTCGGCTCCAAACCCGAGTGCGTCAAATACCTCTCCACCAGCAGAAGCAACTACAAGCCAGCTTTGGCCCTCCTCGATGCCGGCGCCGGCTTGGTGAAGAGCGAGTTCGCTGCCGCAGCCGAAAAAGACGACCGCCGGTCCTCGACTGCTTACAACGTCTACAATTACACTGTGTACCGCACCCACTTCGCACTGGAGGGCAGCTCGAACTACATGGTGAGAAGCAGCTACCTCAGCAAAATAAAAAACACGCAGATGAACTGATTACGACTTTGAGGGAGCTGCACCCCAAAGATGTTACCAAAATCGCTAAACTGGCCAATGATGTGGTTCAGTATAGGAATGAGATGTTGGAGTATATGTCATGCAGCTTCTCAAAATATCTCAAGCAACCCGCAAAACCTTTGAGCAACTTGTCACTATGTATGTATATAATACATATCATTTTATTTATTAAAAAGAAAAAGAATAAAATAAGTTAATATATGACATAGTATATATATTTTTTAATATTCAATTTGTATAATTGATTTGAATGGCCTCACCAATGGTTGGGGGATCATATCGGATGTAGTTACCAGTGAAAACTGAATTTTGCGGGGGAGTTCAAGGACCTGTCGGAAGCGCAAAAGCTAGAAGTGTACAACGCAATAATTGAGGCGTCCAAGCGCGAAAGACCTTCCATCAACATTGGCGCAAGGATCGCTGGGAGCGTCGGATTAGCCGTGCTGCTCTTCACTGCTGGCATGATGGTGTGAGACATCTTCTCATCGAAGCACGAGATTTCGAAGGCGGTCCACAATGTCGTGGTGATGACAACTTCGGTGGGCGGAGCGATGCTTGGACAACTTATTGGGATGACGTTGGCGCGTAACGTACTGGTCGGCGTCCAAGCAATGGAGTTGTTCGTGGCGTTGACCGGACTAATCACCGGCATATTAGGGGCATTCATCATCGGTGAATTCGCAGGCTAGTTGATCGATTTGATCATCGGGTCGGCAAGCTCCGTCCCCTTTAGCACCGACGACCTCAAGTGTTGCGTCGCACTAATGCCCGACGACATCGCTTGCTCGCCAGATTCTGCACCAAGAGGAGCAAGTAAAGTGAAAAAAACGTTTAAAAAACTAATAAAATAAAATTGTGTACGTCTAACATCGATCTCTTCGGGAAGTCTATTATGGGTGTCCGATTATAATAAAGCTATAAGCTATGCTTTCTTCCATTTGGTCCCCACAATTATATGACATGTCTATCTGTTTACTTGTCCATGCACTTATTATATAATGTCTTTGTGTACTGTTATTTAAATGGGAATATATCTATATATATATATATATATATTATTTATTGTACCTGTTACATGTTTTTAATTTAGATTTTTATAAATTTAGATAAAATATAATATAAAACTATATTTTTAAAAAATTTAAAATTTCATTAAAGTGAGAGATTTGAGCTTCAACAGCATACAGTAGCCTCGAAATAAGTACAAGACAATGACAATGATAAAACTTATAAGAGATGATATGCAAAGTAAAGAGATGACATGGAAATTAAAACAAATGGCTGAAGACTCGTCTCTTGAGGCTAGTTATCAAAAGAGAGGACTAAGGAGGGAGTGTAAAAACATCCACTATTCAAATAGAAGAGAGAATTCTGCTCCAAAGGAGTAAGTGGCAATGAACTTTGGAATAAAATCTTTTAAGTTTACTTGAAGGATATCTTGGATGTGAGAAATTCCAAGACTCCGGTGGGTCGTTTAGAGTTTTGGGGAAGACCCAAATTAGATTCATCATCTATAAGATAGAGGCCCATATTTTGTTACTAATTAACTCAACTAATCTCCACAAAAACCCAACACCTATTTTTACCCCTTTATGGTCAAAACTATATTAATTTTAAGGTTACAAATCATAAATTTAGGTCATTAATTCTAATCATAAATTCAATCAATTTTTAAATGCTAAAAGTCTAATTGTGAATTGAGATCATTTTAAGGCATTAAAGATCCAATTATTATAGTTGACAAAAATTTTATTGTAGTTGACATGCTTACTTACTACTTATCTGCCTTTGTTGCTTAATGATTGGTCAATCTCCTTGATGACTAGCAATCTCCTAAATGACTAGCTAGGCAACCATCGTCGCCTGATAACTACGCAACTTTTGTCTCCTAGGTGACTACTTGTGATTCATTGGTGGCCTAGGTGATAAATGATTACTTATATTTTAATCCCTTAAGTGACTTTTGCCTCGCCTGGGCGATATTTTTCTTAAGCCTTGTTTAAGAGATTCTCTACTTAGTCACTACGGACACCAAATGTAACGTCCTGCTATTTAAATGGGTTTTTTTCATATACTAAAACATTTAACATGCTCTGATACCACACTGGATTGAACCCAATCATCAACCTAAGCAGCGAGAAGTGGAAATCAAATAAACATATTCATATATAATTATATACAATACCAGAGTGCTAACAGGTTTTCCAAAATATACATATATGATTGTTCCCCAAATATCCTTAACTGGTGAGGTCTATACAAAAATACTCTCAAAAATATACTCACTCTCTCTGACAGGGAAGTACTGTGGCCCCTCTATCTGCGAGCCTGGTCCGCTCGCCCAACTGGCTCACCTGAAAAATAATTCAACACTGGGATGAGCCAAAGCTTAGTAAGATGAAATATGCTATTACTAGTGTGTGGCAAATGAGTTACAATACTGTAAAAATCTATTACTATATAGTCATGTATCACTAAATCTATAAAGCATAATACTAGTAATATAATCTTCTTCTTTTACCTGTTACTTAACATTTCTATACTTTAGCTTTCTATTCAAAATACTGCTAATATGTATATATATTTTCTGTTTCTGTAAACCTGTATAAACATAGTAATAACTGTAAACTTCCCTGTGGATAACTGTGTGTCATGTTTTAACCCCTCATGACAGGGTTGTGTGGCCCATAGGCGAGATTTACCCTAACTGACCAACCAAGATAAAATCACTATACTCCATAGTCTGATCAGCCCTCCTCTACCCATATCTGATGGGGAGCCTGTCCACTCGTGAGCTCTATGCGATCGATCTTTATACCACGTGTTATCTGAATGGGTGGTTATACTCTATAAACTATATATAGCTACGGTACCGTGCTCTGTAACTGTATGGTCCAATAGGGTCTGATACTATATAATACATCTCCATATACAACTATCTATTTTACCATGGTTCTGTAATAACTGTATACACCATGACGCTGCAGAAAACTGTATCTATATCAACTGTGTTTCAGTAATGAACTGTAAATCTATATGTCATGGTACTGTAAAACTATATAATCATGATATTTCTGTAATTGTTGTAAAATACGTTCACTGTCTGTATATTCTGTAAAACACATCTCTGAAAATACTGTAAAACATGTTTCTATATTATATCTATATTCTCAAGCTACACAATCATTTTAAAACATATTAATCATATTTGATAAATTGTATAATTCTCTGCTATGAATAATATTTTGGTAGAAAGATACAATTTTATACTGAAATCATACTCGAATAACTTAACATAGTTTCCCTTACTTGTTTCCTGCTAAAAATCCCCTACTAAAACGGGTCCAACACCCGCAGGGTTCTCCACTCAACACCCTGAAAACCATAAATCCCAGAACAAAACATCAATATTTCTTGGCTTAAATCATTTCCAATAACTACCAGAAGGCCCAAAATTAAATAAAAGACCTTACCCTGGATTTGGAATGTAATCCAACTCGATCCCACCGACGATCCGCCCGATCAAACTTGAAGAGAACTTCGCTAGGAGTGTCGTGGTGGCCTCAGATTGTCGATCCGACAACTAACAGGGCCGAAATCGAAGAGGGAAGAGGGAGGAGCCATAAGAGAGAGAGAGAGAGAGAGAGAGAGAGAGAGAGAAAGAGAGAGAGGAGAGGGTTTACGGCTGAATTTTTGCGATTAAAATCATTTTAGGGCTATTTATACTGCGGGATTCGTCGACGAGCCATGTCATCTCGTCGACGAGTCCTTAAGTAATTTCTTTGACGAACCTTACCTTTCGTCGACGAAATTCAGAGTAGCCCAAATTCTTCTCTCGATATTTTCTCGTCGACGAAGCTCGCCCTCGTCAATGAGGTCCTGATGTACCCTCGTCGACGAATCCCCTGTGTTCGTCGACGAGGCCCTGATAAATTTATTGGGGTATTTTTCCCAAAGTGCGATGTCATCGACGAACACTCTGCCTTCTTCTGTTACTGATTCCATTTTCCTCCTTCTTTATTATTAAAATACTATTATTCTTTGGGTCACTACATTCCCCCTCCTTATAAAATTTCGTCCTCGAAATTTACTATTTGTATCTCTATCTATACACTCCATCATCCAGTAAAGGAAAAAGGTCTACTTATTTTATTACCTACCCTCACTTATGGCGGAGGAATATCGTGGTCACATGGGTAGTTCTGGGAGATTACAAATATAAAATAAAACTCTCCCAAAATCGAAATACTACCTATCCTATACACTACATTACAATTCCATTATGCTAAACAAAATAAAATTACTATTACTTTAATTATACATCACTGCTATGACCCACTAAACAAGTGGGGATATTTCTATCTAATCTCGCTTTCAAGTTCCCACGAAGCCTCTTCTATTGTGTGATTCCTCCACAGGACTTTTACTAATGGTATCTTCTTATTGCGCATTTCCTGATCTTTCCTATCTAGGATCTGTACTGGAGCTTCTTCATATGCTAAAGCCTCACTGACTTCCAGTTCCGCATGGCTGATGATATGGGAAGGATCTGGGATATATTTCCTTAGCATGAAAACATGAAATACGTCATGAACTCAAAATAGAGACAGCAGTAAAGCTAGCCGATATGCTATTGACCCAATCTTCTCAAGTATCTCAAATGGGCTAATAAACCTAAGGCTCAACTTACCCTTCTTCCCAAATCTCAAGATCCCCTTTAGTGGAGTTATTCTTAAAAACACATGATCACCCACTTTAAATTTCAATTCTCGGCGACGAGTATCCACGTAGCTTTTCTGCCAACTCTGCACTGCACTGATCCTATCTCGAATAAGTCGGACTTTATCACACGCTTGCTGAATTATCTCTGGACCCAAAACTCGCATTTCACCTACTTCATCCCAGAAAAGAGGAGATTGGCATCTCCTACCATATAATGCCTAGTAGGATGCCATGCCAATGCTAGCCTGATAACTATTATTATAAGAAAATTCAACTATGGCAAAAATTAAATCCAGCTACCTCCAAAGTCTAGCACACAGGCACGAAACATATCTTCCAATACCTGGATTGTTCTCTCAATCTAACCATCGTTCTGAGGGTGGAAAGCAGTGCTAAATGCTAACTGAGTCCCCAATGCCTCTTGTAAGCTCCTCCAGAACCGTGATGTAAAATGGGGATCATGGTCCGAGACTATGGATACCGGCACTCATGGGGTCGAACAATCTCCTGTATGTAAATCTCTGCTAACCTATTCATAGGATAGCTAACCTTAATAGGTAGAAAGTGCGCTGTCTTCGTCAATCTATTAACCACCACCCAAATAGAATTCTGACCATGCGACGCTAGTGGCAGTCCAATAACAAAATCCATGGATACGTGGTCCCACTTCCACTCAGGAATGAATAATAGCTGCAATTGACCAACCGGCCTCTAGTGCTCAGCCTTAACCTGCTGGCAGGTCAAATACTGCTGCACAAACTCTATTATCTCCCTCTTCATACCATTCCACCAGAAATACTCTCGCAAATCCCTATACATTTTCGTGCTGCCAGGATGAACAGTGTATAGAGATCTGTGTGCCTCCTCTAGAATCGTCCTCCTGATGTTGTCATCTGTAGGCACACACAATCTGGTGTGAAATCTTAGAGCCCCATCATTAGAAATGTTGAATTCTTCCCCTTGACCATCCTGTACTCTAGCTATCACTTCTGCCAATTCCGGATCATCCCTTTTAGCACTTTAATTTTCTTATAAAGTGTAGGCTGTACAATCAAACTGGCAATAAGCGCCTAAGGATCATCTTCCACTAATTCCGTACCGAGTCTTTCCAAGTCCATTTGAATTGGATGTTGAACTACCGCTGCTAGTTGTGCTGTGTCTTCTGATTTACGGCTCAAAGCATCAGCCACCACATTTGCTTTACCTGGGTGGTAACTGATGGTACAGTCGTAATCCTTGATAAGTTCCAACCACCTCCTCTGTCGTATGTTCAACTATTTCTGTGTGAAGAAATACTTTAGACTCTTATGATCAGAGAATATCTCACACCTCTCACCATATAAGTAATGTCTCTAGATTTTCAATGCATATACAACCGCAGCCAATTCCAAATCGTGAGTAAGATAGTTCTTTTCATATTCTTTCAACTGTCTGGATGCATATGCTACCACCTTACCATGCTGCATCAGTACACAATTAAGCCCTTTCAAAGATGGGTCACTGTAGATAACATAACCATCACCTCTTGATGGAATTTTCAGAACTGGTGCAGTGACAAGCCGCTGCTTTAATTCCTGGAAGCTCTACTCGCATTCTTCATCCCACACAAATTTGGCATTTTTTCTGAATGGTCCTGACAAAACTAAAAACCCCTCAACAAAACAATGGTAATAACCTGCCAGTCCTAAGAAACTCCTAACTTCCTGCACATTCCTCGGCCTGGCCCAACTTACCACCACATTGATCTTGCTGAGATCCACTGAAATACCGTCCCCTAAGATCACATGGCCTAAAAAGGCTACCTTCTCAAGCTAGAACTCACACTTGCTAAACTTGGCATCGAGCTTCTCCTCTTTGAGTGTCTACAGTACCTACCTCAAATGCACCTCATGATCCTCAAAACTCTTCGAGTACACCAGTATATCATCAATGAAAACTACTACAAACTGATCTAGATACTGGTGGAAAACTCTGTTCAATAAATCCATGAACACGACTGGGGCATTCGTCAGAACAAACGGCATAACGAGGAAATCATAATGCCCATACCTGGTCCTGAAGATTGTCTTCGTGACGTCCTTTGCTTTTATTCTCGCTTGATGATACCCAGATCTGAGGTCGATCTTGGAATATACTCATGCACCCTAGAGTTGATCAAACAAATCGTCTATACAGGGTAGAGGATATTTATTCTTAATAATAACCTTATTGATTTCTCTATAATCGATACACATCCTCATAGACCCATCTTTCTTCTTTACGAATAACATTGGAGCTCCCCACCGCGACACACTAGGTCGTATAAACCCCTTGTCTAGCAAGCCTTGCAACTATTCCTTTAATTCTCCTAATTCAGCTGGAGCCATACGGTAAGGAACCTTAGAAATCGCGCAGTCCCTAGAGGTAAATCTATAGGGAAATCCACCTCGTGCATCGGAGGCAATCTAGGTAACTCCTCTAGAAAAACGTTTGAAAATTCTTGTACTACTGGTGTGTTGTCAATCTTCAATTCATTTTTGGATACTTCTTTCACAAATGTTATAAACCCATGACCTCCGTCCAGGAGTAATTTGCTCGTTTGTACGGCTGACGCCAACTGTGTTGGAGCACGTACCCGTGAACTAACGAATCTAAATTCCTGCTCTCTAAGAGGTCTGAAAATTACTTCTTTTAGATGACAATCAATGCTGGCATGAATGGCAGCCAACTAATCCATACCCAGTATTATATCAAACCCGCACATCTCAAATACAATCAGGTCTGCTGGTAGCACTCTCCCCTAAATTTCCATCGGATAGCCTCTAAGTACCCTCTGACATCTAATCACTGACCCTAATGGTGTAGCTACTGACAACGCTATATCTAATGACTGGGTCTCACTCTCAGATAATTTAACATAAGATGTAGATATGAAAGAATGAGTAGCACCTGAGTCAAAAAGAACAATGACTGGATATGATAAAACAGTAAATATGCATGTCACCACATCCGTAGCAGCCTCTGCATCACCTAGCGTTAGAGCGTATACTCTCGTTGGGGCCACATTCCTCTGCTGGCCACCACGAGGTGCCTGATATTCTCCCCGAGTTGCCTGATATCCTCTCTGATAGGGCCTAGGAGCTGGAACCTGGTTTGGCGGACCTAGACATGCATGTGCCATGTGGTCGGGCCTCCCATATCGATAACATACATCGCTCCCAACCTGGCACTCCCCCGGATGACATCTACCGCACATCTGACATACTGGGACGATCGGTGCACCCTGATTTCCCCAAGGTCTTGCCATCTGCTTCTGGTCTCCCCTATCACGACCTCCTTTCCATGGACCCCTACTAGAGCCAGCCTGAAAACCCTAAGGCGCAGGCCTTTTCCTCTGACTCTGAGTCTCTATGCCCCTCTGAATGCCACTCTCCAAGTCACTGGCATTGGAACCGGCCTCTGCCCTCTATCAGCCGCGCTACTCTCCACCAGCGCTTCGCCTCCTCTGTCAACTTAAATGTTGTAAATGCTACCTTCTGCTCATCCGTACATGAAAACACTACCAATGTCTCTTCGATATCTTGGACCCAATTCTCAACTATAATCGATTCATCTCCTCCAACAAAGGATGGGGGCTTCATCCACGTAAACTGCTTGATCGAACAGCTACACTTTCTAAAGCTCCTAGCCATCTCAACCATCACCTGATGAGTGACGTTACGTAGTATAGCATCTGTATCTCCTCCACCTATGCTGGAAGGTCCTGGCCTATCCTCTCCAGTATTCGTGCCACTGCTTCCTAGGTCCATCCTAAAAACAAGAAACACATTTAAGCACTTTATCTCCTATATGGACCTATCGTGTACCAATTCAAAATTAATTACCTTCCCTGACCTTAACTCAATATCCAGTTCCATCACCTAGACACACAATCCAACAATAGTTTACTATGGTTTTCCTGAAATCGTCACCCTAGGAAAAACACAGAAACCACCACGGTAATCCTGTACCCAGACACAGAACAGACCTCAAATTCTTTTTCCTATACTCTAGTATTGCTTCTGCTACACTCTAAAGTTTATAGAACCTAGCAACTTAGGCTCTGATACCAAATTGTAACGTCCTGCTATTTAAATGGGTTTTTTTTTTTTTAATACTAAAACATTTAACATGCTCTGATACCACACTGGATTGAACCCAATCATCAACCTAAGCAGCGAGAAGCGAAAATCAAATAAATATATTCATATATAATTATATATAATACCAAAGTGTTAACAGGTTTCCCAAAATATACATATATGACTGTTCCCCAAATATCCTCAACTGGTGAGGGCTATACAAAAATACTCCCAAAAATGTACTCACTCTCTTTGACAGGGTAGTACTGTGGCCCCTCTATCTGTGAGCCTGGTCCGCTCGCCCAATTGGCTCACTTGAAAAATAATTCAACACTGGGATGAGCCAAAACTTAGTAAGACGAAATATGCTATTACTAGTGTGTGGCAAATGAGTTATAATACTGTAAAAATCTATTACTATATAGTCATGTATTACTAAATCTATAAAGCACAATACCAGTAATATAATCTTCATCTTTTACCTGTTACTTGACATTTCTATACTTTAGGATTCTATTCAAAATACTGCTAATATGTATATATATTTTCTGTTTCTGTAAACCTGTATAAACATAGTAATAACTGTAAACTTCCCTGTGGATAACTGTGTGTTATGATTTAACCCCTCAAGACAGGGTTGTGTGGCCCGTAGGCGGGATTTACCCTGGCTGGCCAACCAGGAATAAATCACTATACTCCATAGTCTGATCAACCCTCCTCTACCCTTATCTGATGGGGAGCCTATCCACTCGTGGGCTCTATGCGATCGACGTTTATACCACGTATTATTTGAATAGGTGGTTGAACTCTATAAAATGTATTTAGCTACGGTACCGTACTCTGTAACTGTATGGTCCAACAGGGTCTGATACTATATAATACATCTTTATATACAACTATCTATTTTACCATGATTCTGTAATAACTGTATAAACCATGATGCTGCAGAAAATTGTATCTATATCAACTGTGTTTCTGTAATTAACTACAAATTTGTATGTCATGGTACTTTAAAACTGTATAATCATGGTATTTTTGTAATTGTTGTAAAATATGTTCACTGTCTGTATATTCTGTAAAACACATATTTGAAAATACTGTAAAGCATGTTTCTATACTATATCTATATTCTCAAGCTACACAGTAATTTTAAAACATATTAATCATATTTGATAAATTGTATAATTCTCTGCTACAAATAATATTTTGGTAGAAAGATACAATTTTATACTGAAATCATACTTGAATAACCTAGCATAACATATTTCCATTACTTGTTCCCTACTAAAAATCCCCTACTAAAACGAGTCCAACACCATAGGGTTCTCCACTCAACACCCTAAAAACCATAAATCCTAGAACAAAACATTAATATTTCTTGGCCTACATTATTTCCTACAACTACCAGAAGGCCAAAAACTGAATAAAAGATCTTACCCTAGATTTGGGATGAAATCTAACTTGATTCCACCAACAATCCGCCTCAGCAAACTTGAAGAGAATTTCGCTAGGAGTGTCGTGGTGGCCTTAGATCGTTGATTTGGCGACTGAAAGGGCCGAAATCGAAGAGGGAAGAGGGAGGAGCCGTAGGGGAGAGAGAGAGAGGAGAGGGTTTACGGCCGAATTTTTGCGATTAAAATCATTTTAGGGCTATTTATACTGCGAGATTCGTCGACGAGCCACGTCATCTCATCGATGGGTCCTTAAGTAATTTCGTCGACGAACCTTACCCTTCGTCGACGAAATTCAGAGTAGCCCAAATTCTTCTCTCGGTATTTTCTCGTCAACGAAGCTCGCCCTCATCGACGAGGTCCTGCTATACCCTCATCAATAAATCTCCTGTATTCGTCGACAAGGCCCTGATAAATTTATTGGGGTATTTTTCCCAAAGTGCGATGTCGTCAACGAACACTCTACCTCCTTCTGTTACTGATTCCATTTTCCTCACTCTTTATTATTAAAATACTATTATTCTTCAGGTCACTACACCAAATGACATATGATTCACCTTGTCCTAGGCGAATAACTTATCTCTTGCCTAAGTGACCTCCATTTTAAAGGCGACTACCTTGTCTAGGTGATCACTATCATATTCCAAGGGGTTGCACAAACAATGTCCACCCATGACTGCTCCATTTAATTGCTTTTTAACGCTTATAGATGAGTAGTTGCAATTTTTTTTTTATTTTCAACCTAAAGTGCGTTATTATTTTCTTAGGTTGAGAAATTTCTTGATTGGTCAATTATTTTATAAATGATGCACCCAAGCTTGTTAAAGCATATTTGACTGATTAATGATAGAAAAAAAATTTATCATCCTCCCCCTTAGTATAGTTGGCCACTAAGGAGTTTTCATACTTCTTGGGTTCGGCCAAAAAGGAGATTTTGCATTCTTCATTTTCAACCAAATTGAATCCTTCCTCCTCTTTAATATGTTCAGTTGTTAAGGAATCCTCATAATTCCTATTATTGGGATCGACCTCTTCATCTTGTTCTATATAATTGGCCAATAGATCATTGTCATGATCTTCATAAATGATGTTATTTGTAAAAATATTATGTTGCCTCTTGTATTGATGTGTTTAGCCTAAATCATCATTGGTGATGGTTCAACCAAGAGGTGATTATGGGGCCAATGTCATTTTCCCCCCAACGCCTACCTATTAAAAAGTACGTTGGCGAATCCATTATAGTAATTACAGATTATGGTTTGACCAATGCCCATAAAAAGACTATGGGCAAGTTGCTACAAAAGTTTTCATGGGTATGTCAGTGGTGAATCCTGAATTTCTAAAGATGTCTTTTCTCATGCTCTTCAGCTAGTATCTCATCTCGCCCTTTAAATCTCTTATGATCATCTTTGTTGCAGTTGTTATCTCGTGAGATGTGTGAGAAATCATGTAAAAACTTTCTTTGGAAAATTGTTACCAAATTGTCATTAAATCATCATTGGTGAATCTGATTGGTTTTAAAAACATCTTTGTATTTATCTTGCACCTCTAGTAATTGATCAACATAAAGTGTCCCTACATGTGCCTGCCAAAAGACATTTTGTAGTAACTTGAACCTACAAATAATTCTACAGCGAAAGACCTCCAATTGATTATACAAGAGTACTAAATAACTTTATTACAACAATATCTCCAATATTAAATTTAATGCATTCTTAAAAATTATAAGATATACCAAAAATAACAAATTCAATATTTAATCAAAATCGCTCTTTCTAATCTCATGCTTCCGCTACACTACTCTAATTTTAGTTATGCTCCTCAAGGTATTTGAAATGTATAATAATAATTAGGTGAGACGCCTCTCAGTAAGTAAGGATTATATTATTATCAGTGTGTGGCTAAAATGAGCTTTACAATATAAAAATATATTTAAAAATTTTACTTTAATAAAAATTGCATTTGTAAACTGTAAACCACTTATATAAATAAATATACATACTTTTCTCCAAAATATCATTTAAGTCTATTAAATGACCATAATCAAATAAATATACTAATATGTATAAAAGACTCCTTCTAGCCAATGCACGTCGCGTTTAACCCCCATCACCGGGTTGTGTAGTCCGAAGAATGGATTTAGCTTGGCTGACCGACCAAAACTAAGTCAAAACATTATGTCTGTAAGTACAATTTGTCTATCACATCCTAGTCCGAAAATAAGTGTGTACTCATACCCCTACTCAGGACAAATTCACTATCCACCGCCAACACTTCCACAACAGTGTGACTGCACTAATATTTATTCAAAACTATAGTACCGAGTATAATAATCTGATCTTTTTCCCAACATAAAATTTGTAATAAAATTGCATCAATATTTGCAACAAATCACATAATAGCCATAACACTGAAAAAATCTTAAACTTGCTCAATTATGCAATAAAATAAAATAAACTCAAGTCACATTATTTGTATAATAATTATAATTTCATAAATTACCTGAGAAATTTTTATAAATATCTATTCGGTAGATTTAAATAAAAACGTGGGTATGATCAATTCCACCTATTTAATTTAACTCAAATATATTTAAATAAAATGGACATGGTCAAACCTACGTACTGCAATTTTTACTTAGGTATATATCTAAATAAAACAAATATCATCATATTCATATACTCAAATTTAATCGGATATAATTAAAATAAAAATATGATCAAATCCCCGTGATTTAATTTAACTCGACATATATTTAAATAACCTGGATATAATTAAATTCACGTAATCAATTTAAATCAGGTATATCTTAAAATAAAATCTGACATAATCTAGTTTACTTACACTAATTCTAGAGTAGTGCCTACAATGTGCAGAAGATGAAATTTCCATAGTCAAATCCTTGGAGAGCATAATTGGAACCAGGGGATGATTTATGTTCTTCAAATTTTGCAGGAAAAAGTAAAGAAAATTGAGAGAGAGAGAGAGAGAGAGAGAACAGAGGATGCTTCCAGCATCTTGATCCTTTAACATATATATATATATTATAATATTATAATATTATATTATATTGTTTAATTAATAATAATAATTAATTAATTATTATTTTTTTGGATCGTTACATTTTGATAAAAAATAAAAGTAATTTTTTTAGGTGACAATGAAATTAAACAGTGATAGTGAATTGGTTGTGATATACTCA